>NW_025423518.1:322500-622500 GCF_020740685.1 Jaculus jaculus
TCTCAAAAAAAAAAATAAAAAATAATAATATTTATTAAAAAACCAAAAAAAAATAAAACCAAAAAAAAAAAAAAAAACCACGACGCCGAGCGTTGCCGAGCAACGGACGGCCCGAGAGCAAGAAAATAATAATAATAAGAAACGTCAGAAATAATGAATTCAATATTTATTAAAAAAAAAATAAATAAAAACGACCAAAAAAACCAAAAAATCCAAAAAAAAAAAAAAAAAAACGCCGCGCGACCGAAGTGACCTCCGCCGGCCCAAGGACGGACGGACGGACGCGCGGACGACGGACAGACGGACACGAGGAAAAAAAAAAAAAAAAATTTCAAAAAAAATAAAAAATGAACCCAAAAATCAAATTAAACCGAATCGTTATTTATTATTATTATTATTATTTTTATTAAAAGGAGCTCCCGAGATGCACCGGGGTCGTCCCGGGCCGCGCCCCTCCCCCACCCGCCCCTCCCCCACCCCCGAAAACAAATAAATAAAATTAAATATTTAAAAAAAAAATAAAAGATAATTTTTATTTATTTATTTTTTATTTTTAAAATTTTATTGTTTTTACTGTATTTCGTTTTATTTTATTTTTTTATTTTAAATTTTTTTTTTTTTTTTTTTTAGCGCTCACCCCGGAGCCGGAGCCATGGCAGCTGCGAGGAGGAGGAGGAGGAGGAGGAGGAAGGCCGCCCACCGCCGCAGCTGGGCGTGCGTGCGCGTGCCCGCGACGCACGCACGCACGTACGTACGTACGTAAGCACGCACGCACGCAGCAACGCGCATGCGTCACGCGCAGCCACCCGCGGCTGCGCGCGCACGCACCCGCGCCCGACGGCGGGCTGTCGCGAAAGCGTCGGCGGGGGGGGGGGGGAGACCGGAAGCGGCTGCTTTACGGCGCCTTTTGCGACACCAGCCCAAACGCAGGACCCGTATGTTCGTAGTTTTCCTGTTTTTTTTTTTAAATATATATATTTTTTAATTTAGTTGATTTAGGTGAATTTATGTTTTTGTTTCGTTTTTTCCGTGGCTTCGGTTCGTTTTGTTGTTTTTATGCTTTTTTTTTTTGTTATTTTTTTTTTTTTTTTTTTTTGGCTCTGGTTTCATTTTTTTATTATTATTTTGCAATTCGAGGGTTTTTTTTTTTTTTTTTTTGGTTTTCTGGGGAGGCGGCGGAGTGATTGCTCTTTCCGGTTGTTTAGCAAAAATAATTATTTGGCAAAAAAATAATATATATATATATATATACATATAATAAATATGAATATAAATATATATTATATAATATATATGTATATGTTATAAGTAATATATGTAATATAAGTATATATTATGTGTTATAAATAATATGTGTAATATAAGTATATATAATATATAAGTTTATATGATATATATTATATTATATATATATTATATAATATATAAGCATATATTATACAATTTATAAGTATATATTATAAATAATATATATAATATACGTAGATATTCAATAATATATAAGTATATATTATAATTTATATATATAATATTAGTGTATATAATATATATTATAAATTATATATATAAGCATATATTATATAATTTATAAGTATATATTATAAATAATATATATAATATACGTAGAAATTCAATAATATATAAGTGTATATTATAATATATATATATATAATATTAGTTTATATAATATATATTATAATATATCTATAAGAAAAATAAAGGAATAACATGTAAAAAACAACGCAGCCACTTTCTGTAGTTTTTTTTTAATTATTATTATTATTTTTTTGCAATTGGGCGTGTTTCTGTTGTTTTATTTTGGTGTTCCGGTTTGTTTTTGCAAAAATAATCATTTGCCTAAAAAATAAAAAATATATTTTTATAAGTTTTATATATATATATAAGTATATATTGTATATTATAAATAATGTATATACTATAATATATATATATAATAAAAATAAAGAAATAAAATGTGAAGAACCACGCAGCCCCTTTATTTAGGAATTTTTTAAATTTTTTTCTTTTTTTTGCAATTCGCGTGTTTTTGTTGTTTCGTTTTTATGCGTTGGTTGTTTGCTGTTCCGGTTTATTTTTTGCAGAAGTAATAATTTGCCAAAAAAAAAAAAAACATATATATTTTTATAAATTATATGTAAAATGTACGTGTGTATCGTTAATAATATATATATTATAATATATACGTAATAAAAGTAAACAACCACGCAGCCCCTTTATTTGTTTATTTATTTATTTTTTTAAATTTTTTTTTTCTGCAATTCGAGGGTTTTTGTTGTTTTATTTTGACGGGTGGGGTTGCTTGCTGTTCCGGTTTATTTTCGCAAAAATAATTTTATTCGGCCAAAATAAAAATGCACATTTCTACGTGACATGTTAACATAAGGAAAATAAAGTAAAATAAGAAATAAACCGCACGGGAAAGTTTTATTTTTATTTTTATTTATTTATTTATTTATTTTTATTTTTATTTCTGCATCTGGCCCAGAAAAATTAAAAGGAAATAAATGAAGATGCAAAAACATAAACCCATTTGCCGTGCATTCATTTCGCATTTATCCTATTTTATGTATTTATTTATTTATTTTAAGTCTCTTTGCAAAAATTGAAATAAATTGAGATGGAAAAAGGCCTTTTGGAATCAATTAGTTAATTTATTTTATTAGCGTCCGGCCAATGTTAAGATATAAAAAAATAACCCGCATTGCAATTTCTTTTAAGCATTTGTTTTATTTTATTTTATTTTGTTTTAATTTCTTGCGTCGTTTATCTCACGTAGTTTTTTTTTGTATCTGGATCGGGCGAAAGACGTAGAATATATAAATAATATAGAAATGTTATTTATTTATGATAACTAAATGTTATTTATTTATTATAAATATTATGATAAATAAATGTTATATATTTATTATCAATATTAGTATAAATAAATGTTATTGTAAATAAATGTTATTTATTTATTATGAATATTATTATAAATAAATGTTATTTATTTATGATAACTAAATGTTATTTATTTATTATAAATCTTATTATAAATAAACGTTATTTATTATTGTAAATAAATGTTATTTATTTATTATAAATCTTATTATAAATAAACGTTATTTATTATTGTAAATAAATGTTATTTATTTATTATAAATCTTATTATAAATAAATGTTATTTATTATTGTAAATAAATGTTATTTATTATAAATATTATTATAAATAAATGCTATTTATTTATGATATATAAAGGTTATTTATTCATTACAAATATTATTATAAATAAATGTTATTTATTGTTGTAAATAAATGTTATTTAATTATCATAAATATTATGATAAATAAATGTTACCTATTTATGATAAATAAATGTTATTTTTCATTATATATATTATCATACATAAATTTTATTTATTTACGATAAGTAAACTTTATTTATGAAGAAATAATTTTATTCATTTATTAAAAATAAACCTGGCGTCCGGCAGAAATGAGTGGAATACGAGGTGAGACCCCATTGCGATTTATTCACTCATTCATTTATTTAAATTTAATTTCGTCCATTCGAGACGCAACTTATTTATTGCTCATAGTTTCATTTTTAACCTATTTTTTATTTATACCCGGATCTGATTTCATTTCTCCCTTTGGCCACATTTAAATATAATATTTAAAAAAAAAGGCATATAACGAAAAAAAAAAACCACAAATAAATACATATAAAAGTGACGTCACCCCCACAGATTAAAATGGCGCTAATTATATTTATCCATTTATGTGCTGGTGGGCGGGGCTGAGGAAGAATGATTGACAGGCGAGGGAGTGGGCGGGGCTTCAGGTGAGTGATTGACAGGTGACGGCGGGGGGCGGGAGTGGAAGGGGCCATAGAGATGGTTGATTGACATGTGAAGGCGTGGAGGAGTGGGCGGGGCTACAGGTGAGTGATTGACAGGTGAAGGCATATGGGGAGTGGGCGGGGCTCCAGACATGGTTGATTGACATGTGAAGGTGTGGGAGAGTGGGCGGGGCTACAGAGATGTTTGATTGACAGGTGAAGGCGTGGAGGAGTGGGTGGGGCTAGAGGTGAGTGATTGACAGGTGAAGGCTCAGGGTGAGTGGGCGGGGCCATAGAGATGGTTGATTGACAGGTGACCGTGTGGGGGAGTGGGCGGGGCCATACAGATGGTTGATTGACAGGTGAAGGCGTGGAGGAGTGGGCGGGGCCATGGAGATGGTTGATTGACAGGTGAAGGTGTGGGGTGGAGTGGGCGGGGCTACAGACATGGTTGATTGACAGGTGAAGGCGTGTGGAGTGGGCGCAACCACAGAGATGGTTGATTGACAGGTGAAGGCGTTGAGGAGTGGGCGGGGCTACAGGTGAGTGATTGACAGGTGAAGGCGTAGGGGAGTGGGCGGGGTCATAGACATGGTGGATTGACAGGTGAAGGTGTGGGGGAGTGGGCGGGGCTGCAGAGATGGTTGATTGACAGGTGAAGGTGTGGGGTGGAGTGGGCGGGGCCATAGACATGGTTGATTGACAGGTGAAGGCGTGGAGGAGCGGGCGGGGCTACAGGTGAGTGATTGACAGGTGAAGGCATAGGGGAAGTGGGCGGGGCCATAGACATGGTTGATTGACAGTTGAAGGTGTGGGAGAGTGGGCGGGACTGCAGAGATGGTTGATTGACAGGTGAAGGTGTGGGGTGGAGTGGGCGGGGCCATAGATATGGTTGATTGACAGGTTAAGGCATGGAGGAGTGGGCGGGGCTACAGGTGAGTGACTGACAGGTGAAGGTGTAGGGGGAGTGGGCGGGGCCATAGACATGGTTGATTGACAGGTGAAGGCGTGGAGGAGTGGGCGGGGCTACAGGTGAGTGATTGACAGGTGAAGGCATAGGGGGAGTGGGCGGGGCCATAGACGTGGTTGATTGACAGGTGAAGGCGTAGGGGAGTGGGCGGGGCTACAGAGATGGTTGATTGACAGGTGAAGGCGTGGAGGAGTGGGCGGGGCTACAGAGATGGTTGATTGACAGGTGAAGGTGTGGGAGAGTGGGTGGGGCCATAAAGATGGTTGATTGACAGGTGAAGGCGTGGAGGAGTGGGCGGGGCTACAGAGATGGTTGATTGACAGGTGAAGGCGTGGAGGAGTGGGCGGGGCTAGAGGTGAGTGACAGGTGAAGGCTTAGGGTGAGTGGGCTAGGTCATAGACATGGTTGATTGACAGGTGAAGGCGTCTGGAGTGGGCGGGACTACAGGTGAGTGATTGACAGGTGAAGGCATAGGGAGAGTGGGCGGGGCCATAGACATGGTTGATTGACAGGTGAAGGCGTGTGGAGTGGGCGGGGACACAGAGATGGTTGATTGACAGGTGAAGGAGAGGGCGTGGCTACTGGCAGTTGATTGACAGGTGGAACTGTATTAGGTGGGCGGGACGAGAGCTAGGTGATTGACAGGAGGGCGTGGCCGGTGGTGGGTGATTGACAGGTGGAGCTGTATTGGGTGGGCGGGGCGAGGGCTAGGTGATTGACAGGTGAAGATAAAGTCAGGCTGAGGGGGCGTGGCCAGTGACGGGTGATTGACAGATGGGTGGGGCTGGGTGATGGACAGGTGAGGGTTGTTGGGGGGGCTGAGTGGGCGGGGCTAGAGGATTGTGATTGGCAGATGGGTGGGTGGGGCTTGGTGAGGGGCGGGGCCACTGAGGGGTGATGGACAAGGGGAGATATGGGAGAGTGGGCGGGGCTCCAGACGGGTGATTGACAGGTGAGGGCTGGAGGTGAGTGGGCGGGGCTAGTGACTGGCAGGTGAGACACCGGGTGGCTCAGTGGTCGGTGCCAGTGACGGGTGAGTGAGCGGTGAGGGTGTGGAGTGGGTGGGCGGGGCCGGTGTTGGGTGATTGACAGGTGCAGGTAAAGGTAGGGTGAGGGGGCGGGGCTTGAGACGGGTGATTGACAGGTGAGTGGGTGGGCTCTGTGAGGGGGGGCGTCCATGATCGGTGATTGACAGGCGATGGTGTATGTGAGTGGGCGGGGCTACCGGCGCGGGATTGATTGACAGGTGAGTGGGTGGGCTTAGGCTGGGCCGGGTGGTGATGTGTGATTGACAGGCTGCCGAGGAGTGGGCGGGACCACAGAAAGGGTGATTGACAGGTGAGGAGTTGAGGTGAGTGGGCGGGGCTAGTGATGGGTGATTGACAGGTGCAGGTCCAATTGGTCCGTGTAGGCGGGGCCAGTGTTGGGTGATTGACAGGTGCAGATAAAGGTAGGGTGAGGGGGCGGGGCTGCAGGTGGGTGATTGGCAGGTGAGGGTGTGGGCTCAGTGGGCGGCTCCACAGACGGGTGATTGACAGGTGATGGTATACGTCAGTGGGCGGGGCTACTGACGGGTGATTGACGGGTGAGAGGGTGGGGCTAGAGTGAGTGGGCGGGGCCAGCGATGTGTGATTGACGGGATGCCTGAGGAGTGGGTGGGGCCACAGACAGGGGGTGATTGACAGGTGAGGAGTGGAGGTGAGTGGGCGGGGCTAGTGATGGGTGATTGACAGGTGCAGGCCCAATTGGGCCGAGCGGGCGGGGCCAGTGTGGGGTGATTGGCAGGTGAACGTGGGAGAAAGGGTCGGTGGGGTGGGGGGAGGGAGGGAATTAACATGGGATTCTGTGTTTTATAATCATCGAAAATGTTAATAAAAAGTTTTTTAAAAATTAAATAAAAAAGAAATTGCATTCTCCATCCTATCCGCTCCCCCATCTCAATCATTCTACTTATATATATATCACATAATTTCTTTTTTTTGTTAATATTTAAGTTTTTATCAACATTATCCATGATTATAAAATATATCCCATGTTGATTCAAGGAGGTAATTTCAAGGAGGAAATTGGGGCGGGGGGGCGGAATTACCATGGACACGTTTTTATTTTATTTTATTTTATTTTATTTTATTTTATTTTATTTCATTTCATTTCTGTAAAAATTTTTAGTAACATTTTCCACACTCCCCCACCATGGATACTTTTTATGATCATGGAAAATGTTAATGAAAATTGAGAAAAAAAAAAAAACAAAAATAAACGAAAACATAAATAAATAAAATAATTTGAGTTAATTTACCTCATTATCACTTTTTAAAAAAAAATTCCAGAGGGGTTTGATTGACAGGCTGAGGCCAATGGGCGGGGCCATCGGGGCTTGACTGACAGCCAGGCTTGGTAGGCGGGGCACGCATGGAGGAAAGGTGGGCGGGGCGAGTGTGAGTGATTGGCAGGCAATGTGGGCGGGACAACGGGCTTGATTGACAGACAGGTGTGTTAGGTGGGGCATGGAGGTTTGATTGACAGCTGGAAGAGGTGGGCGGGGCGAGTGTGAATGATTGACATGCGGGGCGCTGATGGGCAGAAGGCTGCAGTGGGTTTTGATTGGCAGGCAGAGCCGGCGGGCGGGGCTCGCGTTATGCAAATGAGCTCGGCCACGCCCCTGTGCCCTCCCCGTCCATTCAGCCTCACCTGTCGACTTATGCAAATGAGCTCGACCACGCCCACCCCCAACTTATGCAAATGAACACGACACAGCCCTCACTGCATGCAAATGACGTTGACCACGCCCCCTCCCTCCGGCCAATCAGCTCAGCCTATGCAAATGAGCACGACCACACCCACACAATCCGATCAGTGCAATATGCAAATGAAGGAGACCACGCCCCCTCCCTCCGGCCAATCAGCTCAGCCTATGCAAATGAGCACGGCCACCCCCACCGACACCCAATCTGTAACATATGCAAACGAATCTGGCCACGCCCCCAGTATGCAAATGAGCCCCGGTACCCGGATTTGGGGGTGGCGGCTCCCAATGAGCATCTCCCCTCCCCCACTCCGCCCTGTGCGTGCAAACGAGCCCGATTCCCGCCTCCCCACAACCCCTGGCATGCAAATGAGCTCCGACAGGCCACACCCTCATTTATGCAAATGAGCTCGACTCTCCTCTCTCTTCCCCTCCCCCTTCATTCACACACAGACACTCCCCGCCCCTCCCCCACCCCAGACGGACACTGCACATCCGGGAATTCCCCGCCACCCCAACCCCCCCTCCGCGAGGTCTCTCCCGGCCCCGCCCCCTCCCCCCATCTGTTTCCCCTCCCCCCCTCCCCCACCTCCCCGTAGTAACCGCACCCACCTACCACATCCCGGGAGCGTGAGTCACCCGCGCCACGCCCGTCCGCGTCCCTCCGTCCGTCTGTCAGTCTGTCTGTCCGTCCGCCCGTCCGTCCAGCATCCATCCGCGCAGCGGCGGCACCATGGCGGCGGCGGTTTCGGGGTCTCCGCCGCCGCGCCTCCTCCTCTGGCTGCTCGCGGCCGCCGCTTTCTTCGCCGTGCGAGCTCAGGGTGAGCGTGGTTTTTGGGGTGACCCTCCCTCCCTGCACCCCAACCCCACCGTTTTGGGGGGGGTTGGGGCTTTTATTTTGGCGGGGGGGACTGCGTGTGGGGAAGGGAGTCCCGGCCGTGTCATCCGGGGGTTTTTGTGGGGGCGGTGGGGCTTTTATTTTGGCGGGTGGGTGCGTGTGGGGAAGGGAGTCCAGGCCGTGTCATCCGGGGTTTTTTGTGGGGGCGGTGGGGCTTTTATTTTGGCGGGGGTGTGGGGACTGCGTGTGGGGAAGGGAGTCCAGGCCGTGTCATCCGGGCACAGTCCGGGAGGAGGCTGTGGATGCGGCGGCCGCGGGTTCGAATCCAGCGTGGGAAGCTAACGGCAGGGGGCGGGGGGGGGAAGAGGAGGAGAAGGAGTTGGGGTCGTGTGCAAAGCGCGCGTGTTCGGGGCTGGATTCGAACTCGGGGCAGACGCAGAGAGAGAAAAAGAGAGAGAGAGAGAGGGGGGGGGGCCGAGGATGGGTGGGGGGGAGTCTTGAGCGCGCTAAGGACCCGGATGCTGAGAAAACTAATTGGGGGGAAAAGTTAATAAAAATTCCAAAGAAAGAAAGAAAGAAAGAAAGAAAAAAAAAAAAGGAAAGAAAAAAAAAGTACCCGTATGTAGTGGAGCCTTCCCGCCAAGTGCAAGGGGACCCCACCCCGTCCCAGGATGCAATTCTGTAGTATGTGGGTGGGGGTGGGGGGAGGGGAGGGCGTTGTCCCTAATTTCGGAGGAGGGAGGGGCCCGTGCGGGGGAGGGGAGGTAAATTTGGAAAAAAAAGTAAAAAAACACGCGCCCCGCCCCGCCCAGCCGCGGGGGTGGGGGAGGGGAGGAGGGCGAAAGAGAGAGAAAGAAAGTGGGAGAAGTTTGTCCCTCGCTGGGACCCTTACCCCGTGGGGGTTTTAAAAAAAAAAAACGCACGAAAGCCAGGGCGCGTGGGAAAAGAAGTTTGTCCACTACGGGGACCCGTACGAGGGTGGGGGGGGAGGAGGGAGAGGAAGGGGTTAAAACCCCCCGTGGTGGGACCCTGACCCCTGAGGGGGGGAGGGGGGCAAATGGATGAAGGCGTTGGGTCCTAGTGAAGAAGTTTGTCCCCTGTTGGGACCCGTACTCGCGGGAGGGGGTGCGAGGGGGCAAAGCAGAGGCGCCTGGGGAATAAGTTTGTCCCATGTGGGGACCCTTACCTGGTGGGGAACGGGTTCAAGACACGCTGGGGAACATTAATAGGGGTAGGACGGGGTTTTTTTTTTTGTGGGGGGGGAAGGTTGGTGGAAAGAAGTTTGTCCCATGTAGGGACCCTTACCAACGGGGAAAACAGGTTCAAACCCCATGTTGGGACCCTGAGCATGGCGGACAAGGGGTTAAAGCGCGATGGCTGGTGGGAGAGAAGTTTGTCCCATGTCGGGACCCGTAATCTGTGGGCGGGGCAGGTGCTAAAAACCCCATTGGGGGTCCTTTAACAGGGAAGGTGGGGGAAATGGGGGGGGGGTAAAGCGATGCCCGCTGGAAAGAAGTTTGTCCGGTGTAGGGACCCTTACCGCGACAGACAAGGTGTTAAAGCGATGTCTGGTGGGGAAGAAGTTTGTCCCACGTTGGGACCCGTAACACGGAGGGGAAGGGGTTAAAGCGATGGCTGGTGCGAAAGAAGTTTGTACCATGTAGGGACCCTTACTGTGTGTGTGTGGGGGAGATGACGTCAAGCCCCATTGGGGTCCTTTAACAGGGAAAGTGGGGGGAGTGGGGGTAAAGCGATGGCTGGTGGGGAAGAAGTTTGTCCCATGTAGGGACCCTTACCACGGAGGAGAAAGGGTTAAAGTGATACCTGGTGGGAGAGAAGTTTGTCCCGTGTAGGGACCCTTACCAAGGGGGAAAAGGAGCTCGAGCCCCATGTTGGGACCCTGACCACGGAGGAGGAGAAGGGGTGAAAGCGATGGCTGCTGGGGAAGAAGTTTGTCCCTAGTAGGGACCCTTACCATAGCCAAAAGCAGTGGCTTCTGGTAAAGAAGTTTGTCCAAGGAAGGGACCCTTACGGGGGAGAGGGGTAAGGCCGTCCAGACCCATGTTGGGACCCTGACCACGGAGGAGGAGAAGGGGTGAAAGCGATGGCTGGTGGGGAAGAAGTTTGTCCCATGTAGGGACCCTTACGGGGGAGAGGGGTAAGGACGTCAAGCCCCATGTTGGGACCCTGACCACGGAGGAGGAGAAGGGGTGAAAGCGATGGCTCCTGGGGAAGAAGTTTGTCCCACGTAGGGACCCTTACCATGGGCAAAAGCAATGGCTTCTGGGAAAGAAGTTTGTCCCAGGTAGGGACCCGTACGTGGGAGAGGGGTAAGGACGTCCAGCCCCATGTTGGGACCCTGACCACGGAGGAGAAGGGGTGAAAGCGATGGCTGGTGTGGAAGAAGTTTGTCCCACGTTGGGACCCGTACCACGGAGGAGAAGGGGTTAAAGTGATACCTGGTGGGAGAGAAGTTTGTCCTTTCCAGGGACCCTTATTAGGGGTGGGAAGGGGGTTCAAGCACCACTGGGGGTGGGGGAAGAATGATGGCTTCTGGGGATGAAGTTTGTCCCACGCAGGGACCCTTACCAAGGGGGAGGGAAGGGGTTAAGGGTCCCTTAACGGGGAAGGGGGGGGGGCATTTGGGGTTGAAGCAATGGCTGGTCGGGAAGAAGTTTGTCCCACGTTGGGACCCTTACCACGGAGAAGGGGTTAAAGCGATGGCTGGTGGGAGAGAAGTTTGTCCCTTGTTGGGATCCGTAGCAAGGGGGGGGAAAAAAAGGACTTCAAGCTCCCCCATTGGGATCCTAGGAAGGAAGGTGGAAAGGGGGGTTTAAAGCTATGGATGCCCAGAGGGGACACAATTCCTGTTTTCATTTTTATTTTTTTATTTTTTAATTATTTTTATTTTCGAGGTCGGGTCTCCCCCTATACGCCCAACGCAGTCAACTCCAGTACCTTTGCCTCATTCTGTTTAATATTATTTATTTATTTATTATTGTTGTTATTAATTTCCGAGGGAGGTCGAGATATTGCCACGTGGTGGGCAATGGGTCTTTTATTTTGGTGGGAAAGCAGGAGCTTTTATTCTGGTGACAGGTGTGGAGGACATGGCAAGCGGGTGGGAGGTGGGGATGAGGGCTTTTGGCAGTTAGGGGAAGGGTGGTGTGGCTGAACTCCATGTCTGCAGGAGGGTGGAGGAGGGCCTTTTATTTTGTCAGGCAGGGAGGAGCTTTTATTTTGGTGAGGGTTGCCACGTGTGAGGGAGAGATTACTGAGTTTTGGGCGAGAAGCCGAAATGTTGCCAAAGCCAGTGGGCATAGGGGCTTTTATCTTGGTGGGAGACTGCAGCGTGTTGCGGGGAGGGGGAGGGTTCGGAATATGAGAGTTCAGGGAAAAGTCCAGTGGACAGAGGGGCTTTTATTTTGGCGGGCAAGTCGGACCTTTTATTTTGGTGTGAGGCGGGAAAAGTGGGTGAGGATGGGTGTGGAAGGGCTTTTATTTTGGTGGGTGGAGGGGATATGTGAGGCATGAAAGTACTCAATATGGTGACAGCCCGCTAGTTAGTTGGAGGGGCTTTTATTTTGGTGGGGCTGGTGAAAGCTTTTACTTGGGTGGGAGGATGGAATATGTGAGTTGTGCGAGAGAAGTCCACATATTGCAAGCTGGACGTGGAGTGGGGGGCTTTTATTTTGGTGCGAGAAGGGCATAAGTGAGTTTGGGAGAAGTCGGTAAATTTATCAGCAACGGTAGAAACAGGGTTTCGTTTTGGCGGCGCAAGTGGGAAGCTTTTATTTTGATGGGTGGTGGCAGGGCTGGATATGACATTTGAGACCCGTGAGAAGCTTTTATTTTGGTGGGGGGAGAGAGAATGAAGTTTTAGGAGAAGCCCATATTTCGCCAGCCAGTTGGTAAGGGGTGTGTGTGTGTGTGGAGGGTCTTTTATTTTGGTGGGACATGCGGGAGGGTGAATCGTGAGTTTTGGGAAGGAGGGTGGATGCAGAGGGCCTTTTATTTTGGTGGGCAACGTGTAAGCTTTTATTTAGGTGGGTGGGGAGATGAGTTGTAGAAGTCAATGGGGTTGGCAGGGTCTTTTACTTTGGTGGGAGGGTTGAAGTTGTGATTTTCGGGAGGAGTACCATAGTTTACAAGCCTGTGCTAAGAGGGTCTTTTATTTTGGTGGGCAAGGCGAAAGGTTTTATTTTGTTGGGAGGGGGGACATATGTGAGTGTTGGGGGACGTCAATATATTGGTAGCAACTGCAGACAGGGTCCTTTATTTTGGTGGGCGGGGAGCTTTTATTGTGGTAGGGGTGATATGCATTGGAAGGCGTCCCTATACTGGCAAGCTGGACGTCGGAGAAGGGAGAAGCTTTTATTTTGGCAAGTGTGGAGATATATAAGTTTTGGGAGAAGTCAATATATTGCAAGCCACGGGGCGCAGTGGAGGGTCTTTTATTTTGGTAGGAGCTGGTAGAGGGATATTTTAAGTCAATAAATACATATCTTCTCAGCCACCGTGTGGAGGGACTCTTATTTTGGTGGTCAGAGAGGAACTTTTATTATGGTGGGAGGTGCACGTGTTGGTGGAGGGGTTGGTATGTGAGTTCGGGAGAGGGACTTGTAGGTTCTTTTATTTTGGTAGGGGGATGAGGCGGGGGGGGGAGCATGTCATTTTTGGAGAGGAGTCCTTCAATTCTGACACGTGCGTTTAGGGACTTTTGTTTTGGTGGGGAAGCTTTAATTTTATACTGGTGGTTGAGTCGGTGACCAGTAGGAAGGGGACTGTGCATCTGGGAGGGAGGGGAGGAAGAGGCTCTTATTCTGGTGGGGGTACTTTTCTAAACTTGCTTCTGGTAGAAGAGGAAGAGGAGCCGAGGGGGTAGGGGAGGCAGTGCTTCTGGAAGGTTCCATGAGCTTCCTTCACCCCTCCCCCTACCCCAGCTCCCCCGCACTTGTTTAAACTTCACGCATTGGCCACCGGGATGCTCCGTCGCTAGGCGTTGCCGTGGTGACATTCAGTTGCCGGGTGATGCTCCGTCGCTAGGCGTTGCCATGGTGACGTCCGGTTGCCGGGAGATTCCCCGGGGAGAGCGTCCCTTGCTGGGTTGTTATGCGTTGCCATGGAAGCGCGGCGGGGGGGGTGTCAATCGGTTGCTAGGCGGCGTCAGCGTGAAGGCGTTGCCATGGCAGGACTCCGTCGCTATGGGCGTTGCCACGGGGGAAGAATGCGTCGCTAGGCGTTGCCGTGGTAAAGCCAGGTCGCTAGGCGTTGCTAACGGGGGTTGCTATGGAAACGGCCAAACCGGGAAAACAAGGTCTCCCCCGCTGCGCCCTCCATCCCGGAGGCCCGTGCGACGCGAGTTCGAATCCAGCCTGAGTTAGGACGGACGGACGGACGGACGCAGGTTTTCGTGGCGGTCGCGGCGGTGACTTTTGGCCCTCGCGGGCCCCCGTCCGGACACTCGCGGACGCACGCGTGTGCGGCGTGGGGTAGGAGAACGGCAGCCCGAAATCGTGGACGGGCGACGCTTTTTGTCCCGCTCGGGCACCCGTCTGGGCGGTGAATTGTGGCCCTCGCAGGCTTCCGTCCGGACACTCGCGGACGCACCTCTGAGCTGTGGGAAGGGGAAAACGCAGCCCGGTCGCGTGGACGGTCGAAGCTTTTTGTCCCGCTCGGTGATCCGTCGCGGCAGTGAATTGTGGCCCTCGCGGGCCGCCGTCCGGCCACTCGCGGACGCGAGCGGTGGGTATCCGGCGTGAGCGGAAGGAGGAAAGTTTTGTTTTGTTTTGTTTTTTTTTTTGGTTCGCTTTTTATTTCTTTGTCCCTCTCGGGCACCCGTCGCGGCGGTGAATTTTGGCCCTCGCGGGACCCCGTCCGGACGCGAGCGGTGGGAATCCGGCGTGAGCGTAAGGAGGAAAGTTTTTGTTTTTTTTTTTTGGGGGGGGGGGGTTTACTTTTTTTTTTTTTTGTCCCTCTCGGGCACCCGTCGCGGCGGTGAATTTTGGCCACCGCCGGCTTCCGTCCGGCCACTTCGAACGCGCCCGTGTGTGTTAGTCGTGGGAAAGGGGCTTAATGCAGGCTGGTCGGACGGACGGACGGACTGACGGACAGAGCGTCGGTCCGTCGGACTCCGGCGGTGCTGTGCGGCCCCGCCCCGGACACATCCGGGTCCCGTTTCTTGGCGGCGGAGTCGAGGCGAGCGACCGGGTGGCCCAGTGTGCATCGCGCATGCGCGCGCTGTTTGGGTCGCGGGTTCGAATCCCGCCTCCGCCTCTCGTACTTATATATGTGTGTGGGTGGGGGGAGGGGTACATCCGGGACTCTCTCTAGTACAAACCCGGCTTCCGGCAGGGTGGTCCAGTGGTCAGCCCCCCCCCACCCCGACATCCGGGTCCCTCGTGAAACCTTGGGGGGTGGGGGGCGGTGTTGTCCGGGATTCGAACTCGCGTCTTTTTTTCTGTCTTTATTATTATTTATTATTTTTTTTATTTTTGTCCGAATTCCTCCTGTTTTGGTCCATTTGTTCGTCAGTCAAACCGTAAATACGTTTATTTTTTATATTTTTTTAATTTATTCTGTTTTTTTTTTGTTTTTTTTTCCCCTCAATATTTTTTAAAGGTTTTTTTTTTGCCTGATCGAAGTTTATTTATTTTGGCCAATTTTTTCGGTAATTAAACCGTCAATATTGACGTCATCAACTTTATTTTAATTTTTTTTTAAATTTTTTAAATTTTTCTAATTTATTCAGTTTTTTTTTTCCTCAATAACTTAAGAGATTCCGCACGATCGAAACTCACTGTAATTCCTTCCGTTTTGGGTGAATCTGCTTGTTTTTTAAACCGGAAGCACGTGCATCATTTTTAATTTTATGATTTCCTTTCATATTTCGTTTTTTTCAACATTATTTTCTTTACATTTTTTGAAAAGACAAAAAAAAAAAACATTTTCCATGATGAAAAAAAAAAAAATCTATCGCAATTTTCTTTAATTTCGGTCAATTTTTTTTTCTTTCTTTGTATTTAAACCGTAAATACGTTCCTCGTTCATTTTATTTACTTTTTATTGATTTTATTTCTCGATTTTTTATTTCATTTTATTCATTTCCTACTTCTCGGGTTTCTTATCAGCGTTTTTCGAACGATTGTAAGTTAATTTTATATAATTCATTTCATTTTTTTCCTCCGTTTTATTACAAAAAAAACAAAAAACAAAAAAAAAAACACCGTTTTCATGTCGGTCCGTTTGTTCGTTATTCAAACCGTAGCTGCGCGCGTCATTGATTTTATTTTTCTTAATTTTTTTAAAATTTATTTGTTTTTTTCGGTCGACTTTTAAAAACATTTTTTTCCCGTGATTTCGGCACGTATATAAATAAATATGTATATATATGTATTTTTTTTTAATATATTTTACGGGGAAATCGTTATTATTTGTGATAAAATATATTATTTATACATGATACTTATTGTCGACGTGCGTGATTATCACAACGACAGTAGAATATTATTTTTACACGATATTATTATTATTAATATTTAAGTATATTATATTATTATATTTTATTATTATTAATATTTATTATTAATATTATTATATTACATTAATATATTATGTTATATTAATTAATATATCATATTATTAATATTAATATTATTTTATTATTATCTATTATTAATATTATTATCTTATTATTGTATTACACATGTGGGTAATTTATATTTAATAATGTGGTTTTTTTTTTAAATTTTTTCGTATTTTATGTTATATTTTATATTATATATTACGAGTGCATCATCCGTTTCACGCATTTATCGCACCTGCTTGTTCGCTTCATATTATCAATATTATTATAATTATTATCAAAGTTTAACTTTTATCGTTATTTTTACCTTTCAGACGACTTCGATTTAAGTGACGCCCTGGGCGGTGAGTACCCGCGGCCCCCGCCCCTCCCCCCCGCCCGCCGCCGTGGTGACGTCACTTCCTGTCCCTGGGCGGAGGGGGCGGGGCCTGCGAGGGGTCACTTCCGGCCGTCTTCCCTCCCTCCCTTCTATTTATGGTCTGTGAGGAGGAGGAGGAGGAAGAGGAGCAGGAGGGGAGGAGGAAGAGCAGGAGGAGGAGGAACTCAACTCCCTGAGTGCCGTATGGGCCCCGCCCCCCACTCCCGGCCCGTGGTGACGTCACTTCCTGTCCCCCCTCAGCGCCTCCCCCACTGTCAACGTCACTTCCTGTCACTTTAGAGTTAGTTCCTCTCCTCCCCAGCTAGCCGAGGGGCACTTCCGGCCCCCGACATTGGCCCCTCCTCCTCTGCCCCCAGTGGTGACGTCACTTCCTGTCATTTTATAAAGTGATTTCCTGTCCTCCCCTGTTAGGGGAAGGACACTTCCGGTCCCAGGGACTGGCCCCTCCTCCCCTGCCCCAGCGGTGACGTCACTTCCTGTCCCATTCTGCGTGGGGAGGGCCACTTCCGGTCCCATGCCCTGGCCCCTCTTCCTCTGCCCCCAGTGGTGACGTCACTTCCTGTCCCCCCTCTGCTAGGGGAGGGGCACTTCCTGTCAAGGGTCATTGGCCACTCCTCCGCTTCACCCACTGGTGACGTCACTTCCTGTCATTTTAAAGTCACTTCCTGTCCTCCCCAGCTAGGGGAGGGGCACTTTCGGTTCCAGGCACTGGCCCCTCCTCCCCTGCCCCAGCGGGGACGTCACTTCCTGTCCCGTGTGACATCACTTCCTGTCCCGTGTGACATCACTTCCTGTCCCGTGTGACGTCACTTCCTGTCCTCCCCTGCTAGGGGAGTTCCACTTCCGGTCCCAGGCACTGGCCCCTCCTCCCCTGCCCGTGTGGTGACGTCACTTCCTGTTCTCCCCTGCTATGGGAGGGGCACTTCTTGTCCGGGACACTGGCCCCTCCTCCGCTGCCCCATTGGTGACGTCACTTCCTGTCCTCCCCTGCTAGGGTGAGGGCCACTTCCGGTCCCAGACACTGGCCCCTCCTCTGCTCCCAGTGTTGACGTCACTTCCTGTCCCCCCCTCTGCTAGGCGAGGGGCACTTCCTGTCAAGGGTCATTGGCCACTCCTCCGCTTCACCCACTGACGACGTCACTTCCTGTCATTTTAGAGTCACTTCCTGTCCTCCCCAGCTAGGGGAGGGCCACTTCCGGCCCCAGGCACTGGCCCCTCCTCCCCTGCCCCAGCGGGGACGTCACTTCCTGTCCCGTGTGTAGTCACTTCCTGTCCTCCCCTGCTAGGGGAGGGGCACTTCTTGTCCTGTGCACTGGCCCCTCCCCTGCTGTCCCAGTGGCGTCGACACTTCCTGTCCCGTGTGACGTCACTTCCTGTCCTCCCCTGCTAGGGGAGTGCCACTTCCGGTCCCAGGCACTGGCCCCTCCTCCCCTGCCCCTGTGGTGACGTCACTTCCTGTCCTCCCCTGCTATGGGAGGGGCACTTCTTGTCCGGGGCACTGGTCCCTCCCCTACAGTCCCAGTGGCGACGTCACTTCCTGTCCCGTGTCACGTCACTTCCTGTACTCCCCTGCTAGGGCGAGTGCCACTTCCGGTCCCAGGCACTGGCCCCTCCTCCCCTGCCCCAGCGGGGACGTCACTTCCTGTCCCCCACAGCTAGGGGAGGGGCACTTCCGGTCCCAGAAACTGGCCCCTCCTCCGCTGCCCCAGCGGGGACGTCACTTCCTGTCCCATGTGAGGTCACTTCCTGTCCTCCCTTGCTAGGGCGAGTGCCACTTCCGGTCCCAGACACTGGCCCCTCCTCTGCTCCCAGTGGTGACGTCACTTCCTGTCCCCCCCTCTGCTAGGCGAGGGGCACTTCCTGTCAAGGGTCATTGGCCACTCCTCCGCTTCACCCACTGGCGACGTCACTTCCTGTCATTTTCCTAAGTCATTTCCTGTCCTCCCCTCTAGGGGAGGGCCACTTCCGGCCCCAGGCACTGGCCCCTCCTCCCCTGCCGCAGCGGGGACATCACTTCCTGTCCCGTGTGACGTCACTTCCTGTCCTCCTCTGCTAGGGGAGGGGCACTTCTTGTCCTGGGCACTGGCCCCTCCCCTGCTATCCCAGTGGCGACGTCACTTCCTGTCCCGTGTGACGTCAGTTCCTGTACTCCCCTGGCAGGGGGAGTGCCACTTCCGGTCCCAGGCACTGGCCCCTGCTCCCCTGCCCCAGCGGTGACGTCACTTCCTGTTCCCCCCTGCGAGGGGAGGGCCACTTCCGGTCCCGAGGTGTTGGCCCCTCCTCTGCCCCATTGGTGACGTCACTTCCTGTCCCCCACAGTGGGGAGGGCCACTTCCGGTCCCGGGGCGTCGGCCCCCTCTATGCTCCCCCCAGCGGCGACGTCACTTCCTGTCCCGCGTGACGTCACTTCCTGTCCCCCCTCCGGGCCTCCCCGGGGGCGCACGGGCGTAGGTCTGTGGTGGGGGGGTGGGTGGGGAACGGCACACCCGGCCCTGCGTCGCCCGCGGCGACGTCACTTCCGGCCCGGTTTCCATGGAGGTTTTTTTTTTCCTTTTTTTTTTTTCCCCCTCCTTTCTTCTCGTTCCTTCCGCAGGCGACGCGTCCACCAAGGCGCCCAAGAGGCCCCCGGCCGCAGGTCAGCGGGGGCGGGGCGGGGGCGGGGGAGGGGGGGACCCCAATTCCGCGTCTACACGCCCCCCCGTGACTCAGTTTACCTCCAGCCCCTCCCCCACCGCCCCCCGAGGCTCCGCGCCGGGCGGGAACGGGGAGCGCCGGCCACTGGGCCGTCCAGCCTCGTTCCCGTATATGTGCATTTTTATATATATATATTTATATTTTAATATATTTACGTTTCTGTGGATATTGGGTCTATTTACATGTATATATATATATATTTATTTATTTATATTTTGTTTATATGTATGTTGGGTCCACATTTTCATATACGTTCCTGTAAACACATGTGTTAAAAAAAAAATATATATATATATATTTATATTTATGTGGGTTTTTAGGTCTGCATTTTCATATATATATATATATATATGTGTGTGTGTATATAAATACATACGTAAAAAATACATTTATGTGCAGATTTTGGGTCCACATTTAAATGTATTTAAATATTCACATTATACGTATATGTTTTTTCATTTATAACTGATTTTAACCTATTTTTTTATTCATAGGCATTTTTCGTGTGCAGTTTCTCGTTTGTTACGTTATAAATATACATATGCATATATATATATGTATATATATATTTTTTTTTTTTTTTTTGACATGAGACCGTACCTTAGGCCGGAAATACAAGAAAAAAATAGATAGATGAAAAAAAATAAAATAAAGCACACACGTCAGTCGTGTTTATCGTGTGCGTGGATGTTCAATGTCCAATAAAAATCCTTAGATACCAAATATATATATATATAAACGCACACACACACACAGAGATATATATATTTTAAATATTCATATAAATAGATATATATCTTTACATAAGTAATTGTATATGTTCGTATTTATATGCATACGTGCATAGGTCTGCAAAGCCTACTTTTAACGTCAAAATATTTGGCGGTATATGTAGCGTGTGCACGTGTGGTAAATGTATGCGTACATATGCAGGCACACATGTGTGTGTGCATATATATATATATGTAAAGTGCATGTGTATATACATACAAATATTAACATATGTACATGTACACATAAAGTATACGTATATATACACATACACATATATACACACGTGTATATGTATTTTTATATGTGTACACACTTATTTATATGTGTATATATATACACACACACATATATACATTCATATATGGATATATATACATATGTAAATATACACATGCATATAAGGATATGTATATATACATATGTATATATACATGCATATCTGGATATATATATACACACATATATATACATGCATATGTGGATATATATATATATATACACACACACACGTATATATATATATATATGCATACATGCCTATGTGGATATGTATAGATACATCTATATATAAATGCATATGTGGGTTTCTATGTATACATATAAATGTTTATATATGTGTATACACATATATATACATCCACATATGGATATATATATATATATATACGCACATATATGTAGATGAATATGTGGCTATGTATAGATACACCTATATATGTACATACATATGTCAGTTTCTATATATACATATAAATATATATATATATATAAATATATATATATACATGCCTATGTGGGTTTCTATGTATACATGTAAATATATATAGATGCATATGTGGATAAGTATAGATACATCTATATATATACATGCATATGTGGGTTTCTATGTGCACATATAAATAAAAATATATAGTTATATATACATGCATATATGGGTATATATACACACACATATATATATAGATGCATATATGGATACATACATACATATATATATATATATATATACACACACATGTACATGCCTATGTGGATATGTATAGATACATCTATATATAAATGCATATGTGGGTTTCTATGTATACATATAAATGTTTATATATATGTATACACATATATATACATCCACATATGGATATATATATATATATATATATACGCACATATATGTACATGAATATGTGGCTATGTATAGATACATCTATATATGTACATACATATGTCAGTTTCTATATATACATATAAATATATATATATATATAAATATATATATATACATGCCTATGTGGGTTTCTATGTATGCATGTAAATATATATAGATGCATATGTGGATAAGTATAGACACATCTATATATATACATGCATATGTGGGTTTCTATGTGCACATATAAATAAAAATATATAGTTATATATACATGCATATATGGATATATATACACACACATATATATATATAGATGCATATATGGATACATACATACATATATATATATATATATATACACACACATGTACATGCCTATGTGGATATGTATATATGTACGTCTATATATATACCTGCATATGTAGTTTTGTACATATATATACATGCACATATGGATATATATATATATGTGTACATATATATACATGTGTGTGTATCGGTACACATACATGAACTTGCGTGTTGTGTGTGTTTCCCTCCACAGGTGACGGTGATCTCAACCTCTTTGATGGCCTTGGGGGACACGGTAGGAAAAAAGACACACGTCATCATTTGCTGGCTACATGTTTTGGCATAGGTGCACGTATGCACACACACATGTATAAGAAAGTGCACAAATTGTATTTACATAATGTAAATTATTAACAATTATAAGTCAGACATATATATCCAAATTTATAAAATACAGGCATCATATACGAACGTTAAATCAGACATATTTAAATATATCCCAATTTGCAAAATACATGCGTCATAGACGAACGTTAAATCAGACATATACAAGTATATCTAAGTTTGTAAAATAGATATATTATATATGAACATTAAATCAGACATATTTAAATATATCCAAATTTATAAAATATGTATGTTACATACGAACATTAAGTCACATATTTAAATATATCCAAATTTATGAAATACATATATATTATATATGAACGTGTGTTCATTAAATACGATATGTACGCGAAGCGTATTAGAATATATACAATAAATATGTATATAAAATGCGTATTTATGTTAATTTTATGCACGCATTTTTATATGAAATACATATATACAAATGTGTTTTAGAAAACTACATTTACATATGCATCAATATATAGATTATTCTATAAATATATATATATATATAAGTGTGTGAATCCTTCTATAAATATATTTTACCCCGTTTCACTGCTGTCCCTCAAGCTGCCGACGGTTATGTTTTTTAAGCCATTACCTCCTGTGTATATTTTCCATACGTTAATTATGTCTCCCTACACACGTTCGTATCTCTCGATCTATATATTTTTATATATTTTGTATTTTTTATACACTTTTATTTCATTTTTCTGATCTTCGGTTGTGTCTGGTGAATGGGAGACAGAAGTCTTGAGGTCGAAAAAAAATCTGCATTATTTGCAGACTCTCGGGATTCTCTTTTTGAGAGAGCGGGGGTGGGGGTGGTGGGGGGGATGGGCAGGGTGCACGGAGGGATTCGAACCCGCGACCCGTCCGTCCCGTGACCCCCCCCTCTCTCTCTCTCTGTCCTCCCCTTCCCCCACGACATGATTAGACGAGCCCGCCACGCCCGGCAGGCCCAGGCCCAGGCCGCCGCCGCCGAGGAATCCGGAACATTCCGGTAAACGTGGCGCCGGAACCGTCTCCCGGTGGGTGGGGTGTCACACGGTGCGTTCGGGAGGTCCGGCCCGGGCTGCGCGCTGGGTTCGAGCGAGGTCGGGGTGCGGGGCCAGCCTGGGCTACCGGGGTCCGCCCCCTGAGACGTCGCCTCTCCCCCCCCCCCCCCGCAGACACGGGCATCTCGGACAGCGACCTGGTCGACATCAACCCGGGAGGATCAGGTGACCATCTCCCCCTCCCCCGCCCGCGCCCCTCCCCCGCCCGCCCCGCACCTCTAACCACTGGGCCGCCCCGCGCGCCCCGGTGCAGGCTGGGAGGGCGGGGACTTTTTTCTCGCGCCCCCCCCCCGGGACTTATCTCGCTGGCTCCCCGAGACTCCCCTGTTCCTTCCGGGACTTGTCTCGCTCTTCCTGAGACGTATCTCGCGCCTCCTGGGACGTGTGTCGTTTACTTCCTGGGACTTGTCTCGCGCTTCCTGAGACTTATCACGCTCTTCCTGTGAAATGTATCATTTACTTCCTGAGACTTGTCTCGTGCTTCCTGAGACTTATCTCGCTCTTCCTGTGAAATGTATCATTTACTTCCTGAGACTTGTGTCGCGCTTCCTGAGACTTCTCTCGCTCTTCCTGAGACATGTGTCATTTGCTTCCTGGGACTTATCTCGCTCTTCCTGAGATGTATCATTTACTTCCCGGGACCTATCTCGCGCTTCCTGGGACATGTATCATTTACTTCCTGAGACTTCTTTCGCTCTTCCTGAGACATGTATCATTTTCTTCCTTGGACTTATCTCGCTCTTCCTGAGACATGTATCAATTACTTCCTGAGAACTATCTTGCACTTCCTGAGACTTATCTCGCTCTTCCTGAGACGTGTATCATTTACTTCCTGAGACTTGTCTCGCGCTTCCTGGGACTTGTCTTGCGCTTCCTGAGACTTATCTCGCTCTTCCTGAGAAGTGTATCATTAATTCCTGGGACTTATCTCGCGCTTCCTGAGACATGTATCATTTACTTCCTGGTTCTTATCTCGCGCTTCCTGAGACTTATCTCGCTCTACCTGGGACATGTATCATTTACTTCCTGGGACCTATCTCACACTTCCTGAGACTTATCTCACTCTCCCTGAGACATGTATCGTTTACTTCCTGAGACTTGTGTCTCGCTTCCTGGGACTTATCTCGCGCTTCCTGAGACATACATCATTTACTTCCTGGGACTTTTCTCGCGCTTGCTGAGACATAATCTCGCTCTTCCTAACACGTGTATCATTTACTTCCTGTGACTTGTCTGATGCTTGCTGAGACTTATCTCACGCTTCCTGAGACGTGTATCATTTACTTCCTGAGAGTTATCTCTCGCTTCCTGAGACTTATCTCGCTCTTCCTGAGACGTGTATCAGTTACTTCCTGAGACTTGTCTCGTACTTACTGAGACTTATCTCGCTCTTCCTGAGACTTATCTCTCGCTTCCTGAGACTTATCTCGCTCTTCCTGAGACATGTATCATTTACTTCCTGGTTCTTATCTCGCGCTTCCTGAGACTTATCTCGCTCTACCTGGGACATGTATCATTTACTTCCTGGGACTTATCTTGCGCTTCCTGAGACTTATCTCGCTCTACCTGGGACATGTATCATTTACTTCCTGGTTCTTATCTTGCGCTTCCTGAGACTTATCTCGCTCTACCTGGGACATGTATCATTTACTTCCTGGTTCTTATCTTGCGCTTCCTGAGACTTATCTCGCTCTACCTGGGACATGTATCATTTACTTCCTGGTTCTTATCTCGCGCTTCCTGAGACTTATCTCGCTCTTCCTGGGACCTGTATCATTTACTTCCTGAGACTTATCTCGCGCTTCCTTCCATCACTCACTGCCTGGGGGGGGGTCACTGACTCCCCGAGACTTATCTCGCCCTTGCTGTGAGGCATGTTTCGTGAACTTCCCGGGACGTATCTCACGCCTCCCGAGACTTATCTGGCGCTTCCTGACGCACGTATCACTCATTTCCTGAGACCTTTCTCGCCCTCCCCGAGACTTATCTGGCGCTTCCCGAGAACCCCTTACTTAAAGGGCCGGCGTTTCCACCCTGTTCACGGCCATGTCTGTGTGTCTGTCTGTCTGTCTGTCTTCACCCGCCAGGTGGCCGCAGAGGAGGCGGCGGCGGAGGCGGAGGGGACGGCCCCAGGAGCGACGATCCGCAGGGTGAGCGCGGCCGGGAGGGGGCGGGGCTTGTTGCCGCGGTGACCGCCTGATGGGCGGCGAAGGGGTGTGGCCGGGAGGGGCAGGAGGGGAGGTAGGGAGGCTCGGTGGTCAGCGCCGCCCCTCCCCCGCAGCGGCCCCCGAAGGCGTGATCCCGGCCATCGTGAGCAGCGTGGCCGTGGCCCTGGCCGGCGTGGTCTCGGGCTTCGTGGCCTACTACAAGAAGAAGCTCTGCTTCAAGCAGAACGGTGAGCCGCCCCTCCCCCGCCCCTCCGCCCCCCCGACCCCACCCGCCGTGGCGTCGCGCCCCTCCCCCGCCGCCCCGCCGTGGTCGCCATCTTCCCGGCCGCCGCGCCCCTCCCCCGGGCCCCTCCGTCGGCGTGCGCCGCCCCTCCCCCGCCCACCCGTCACCCACCCCCCCCCCCCCGTCAAAATGGCCGTGCGCTCCCCTCCCCCGCCCGCCCTTCGTCTTCCACTTCGTCGTCATGCGCCCCTCCCCCAACACCGTTCGCTCGTCGTCGCCGTCTGGGCCGCCGGGCCCCTCCCCCACCCCTCCGTCGGCATGCGCCGCCCCTCCCCCACCCAGACCCGCCCACCACCACCATCATCATCATCATCACCGCGTCCCCCGCCCCGTGCGTGACTCCCCGGCCCACGCGCACCCGTCGTCGTCCTCGCCCCCTCCCCCACCCGCCCGGCTCCGGCCCCGCCCCCTCCTGCTCCCCCTCCTCCTCCTCCCACTGCCGCCGCCCCCTCCGCTCTTCTGCCGCCGCGCTGGTGCGGGGGAGGGGCACACGTGCTTAACGCAACTGCGACTTAACCGCGGATGGCGGCCGCGCTCACCCTGTTCTGCGTGTGCCCCTCCCCCTCTCTGTCCTCCTCTTCCTCCCCCTCTTCCTCCTCCTCTTCCTCCCCTTCTTCCTCCTCTTCCTCCCCTTCTTCCTCCTCCTCCTCGTCCTCCTCTTCCTCCTCTTCCTCCCCCACTTCCATCCCATCTTCCTTCTCCTCTTCCTCCTCCACTTCCTCCCCATCTTCCTCCTCCTCTTCATCCTCCTCTTCGTCCTCCTCTTCCTCCCCTCCTTCCTCCTCCTCTTCATCCTCTTCATCCTCCTCTTCCTCCCCTTCTTCCTCCCCTTCTTCCTCCTCCTCTTCCTCCCCATCTTCCTCCCCATCTTCCTCCTTTTCATCCCTCTTTTCCTTCTGTTCCTCTTCTTCCTCCCCTTCTTCCTCCTCCTCTTCCTCCCCTACTTCCTCCCCCTCTTCCTCCTCTTCGTCCTCCTCTTCGTCCCTCTTCTCCTTCTGTTCCTCTTCTTCCTTCTTTTCCTGATCGTCCTCCTCTTCCTCCTCTTCCTCCCCCACTTCCTCCCCCTCTTCCTCCTCCTCTTCCTCCCCCACTTCCATCCCATCTTCCTCCTCTTCGTCCTCCTCTTCTCCTTCTGTTCCTCTTCTTCCTTCTCTTCCTGATCGTCCTCCTCTTCTTCCTGTTCCTCTTCCTCCTTCTTTCCCTCCTCCTGCTCCGGGTCCTGTTCCTCTCCTTCCTCATCTCCTTCCTCCTCTTCCTCCTTCCCTCCTCCTTTTTCCTCCCCCCCTTCCTCCTCTTCGTCCTCCTCTTCGTCCCTCTTTCCCTCCTGTTCCTCCTCTTCTTCCTTCTCCTCTTCCTCTTCCTCCTTCTTTTCCTCCTGCTCCTGGTCCTTCTCGTCTTCCTCATCTTCTTCCTCCTCTTCCTCCTTCCCATCTTCCTCCTTTTTTCCCCTCCTCCTCCTCATCCTCTTCCTCCTCCTCTTCTTCCTCCCTCTTTTCCTTCTGTTCCTCTTCTTCCTTCTCCTCTTCCTCATTGTGCTCCTCTTCTTCCTCCCTCTTTTCCTTCTGTTCCCCTTCTTCCTTCTCCTCTTCCTCATTGTGCTCCTCTTCTTCCTCCCTCTTTTCCTTCTGTTCCCCTTCTTCCTTCTCCTCTTCCTCATTCTGCTCCTCTTCTTCCTCCCTCTTTTCCTTCTGCTCCTCTTCTTCCTCCTCTTCCTGCTCGTCCTCCTCACCCACTTCCTCTTGCATTTCCCCCTCTGCAAATCCTCTCCCTCCTTCGTTTCCTCCTCCTCCTGCTCCTGGTCCTTCTCCTCTTCTTCCTCATCACCTTCCTCCTCCTCCTCTTCCTCCTTCCCCTCTTTCTCCTTTTTTCTCCTCTTCCTCCTCCTTTTCCTTCTGTTCCTCTTCTTCCTTCTCCTCTTCCTCATTGTACTCCTCTTTCCCCTTCTCTTCCTCCTCCTCCTCTTCCTCCTTCTTTTCCTTCTGTTCCTCTTCTTCCTTCTCCTCTTCCTCATCGTGCTCCTTTCCCCTTCTCTTCCTCCTCCTCTTCATCCTCTTCCTGCTCATCTTTCTCACCCACTTCCTCCTCCTCCTTCTCTTCCTCCTCCTCTTTGTCCTTCTTCCTGTTCCTCCTCCTCATGCTCCTCTTATTCCTCCACTTCCTCCTCTTCCTGCTCGTCCTTCTCTCCCACTTCCTCCTCCTCTTCCTCCTCCTCCCTCTCTTCCTCCTCCTCTTTCTCCTCCTCTTCCTCGTCGTGCTCCTCTTATTCCTCCACTTCCTCCTCTTCTTGCTCGTCCTCCTCACACACTTCCTCTTCCTTTTCCTCCTCTTCCTGCCCCACTTCCTCCGCCTCCTCTTCGTCCTTCTTTCCTTCCTGTTCCTCCTCCTCTTCCTTCTCCTCTTCCTCACTATCCTCCTCCTCTTCCTCCCCATCCTCCGCATCCACTTCCTCCCCCTTTTCCTCCTCTTCCTCCTTGTCCTCTTCTTCCTTCTCTTCCTCCTCTTCTTCCTCCCCTCACCCACTTCCTCCTTTTCCTCCCCCTCCCCCCCTTTTCCTCCTCCTCTTCCTCACTATCCTCCTCCTCTTCCTCCCCATCCTCCTCATCTATTTCCTCCTCCTCTTCCTCTTGGTCCTCCTTTTCCTCCCCCTCCTCCCCCTTTTCTTCCTCCTCGTCCTCTTCTTCCTTCTCATCCTCCTCTTCCTCCTGTTCTTCCTCCCCCCCCACTTCCTCCTTTTCCTCCCCCTCCCCCCCCTTTTCCTCCTCCTCTTCCTCCTCGCCCTCTTCTTCCTTCTCTTCCTTCTCTTCCTCCTCTTCCTCCTCCTCTTCCTCCTCCTCGTCCTCCTCCTGTTCCGGCTCCTCCTGGCCGCCGCGTTGTGTTCCTCTCCCCCCTCCCCCACCCCCGTCCTCACCCTCATCTTCATCGTCACGCCCCGGCACCCCGTCGGGAGGCGTGCTGACCCGCCCCTCCCCCGCCCGCCTCAGATCCCTCGACGACGACGACGACGACGCCGTAGGAGGAGCCAGCGCCCACCGCACACGCCCTTCCCCCTTCCTCCCCTCCCCCGCCCGCCCTCCCTGCCTCTTCCCCCGCGCGGTTGAGGGATCAACAACCCCACTTCCGGTCCCACTTCCGGCCCCTCCCCCCACCGCTAGGAGGTCCCACTTCCGGCCCCTCCCCCCACCGCTAGGAGGTCCCACTTCCGGCCCCTCCCCCCACCACTAGGAGGAAGTTTGTGACCGTGGGCGGGGATTGGCTGTTGATTGACACATCCGACTTCCGGTTCCCACTCTGCTGCCTTGTGATTGGAGGATGGGGGTCACTGGGGGGCGGGACTTGAGTGTTGATTGACACCCACACTTCCTGTTCCACTATGCTTCTACTTCCTGTCCTCCCATCTGCTTCCTTGTGGTTGGAGGATGGTGTCACTGGGGGCGGGACTTGAGTGTTGATTGACACCCCACACTAACTGTTCCACCAACGCTTCTACTACCTGTCCCCCCCATCTACTTCCCTGTGATTGGAGGATGGGTGTCCAAGGGGGCGGGACTTGAGTGTTGATTGACACCCCACTCTCCGTGTTCCACTTACACTTCTACTTCCTGTCCTCCCCATCTGTTTCCTTGTGATTGGAGGATGGGTGTCACTGGGGGGCGGGACTTGAGTGTTGATTGACACCCCACTCTCCGTGTTCCACTTACGCTTCTACTTCCTCTTTCCCCATCTGCTTCCTTGTGATTGGAGGGTGGAGGGTCACTGGGGGCGGGACTTGAGTGATGATTGACACCCCACACTACCTGTTCCACTAACGCTTCTAATTCCTGTCCCCCCCCCGACTACTTCCTTCTGATTGGATGATGGTGTCACAGGGGGTGGGACTTGAGTGTTGATTGACACCCCACACTTCCTGTTCCACTATGCTTCTACTTCCTGTCCCCCCCATCTGCTTCCTTGTGATTGGAGGATGGGTGTCACTGGGGGCGGGACTTGGGTGTTGATTGACACCCACACTCCCTGTTCCACCAACGCTTCTACTTCCTGTTCCCCCATCTGCTGCCTTGTGATTGGAGGGTGGAGGGTCACTAGGGGCGGGACTTGAGTGTTGATTGACACCCCACACTTCCTGTTCCACTACGCTTCTACTTCCTGTCCTCCCATCTGCTTCCTTGTGATTGGAGGATGGTGTCACTGGGGGGCGGGACTTGAGTGTTGATTGACACATCTGACTTCCACTTCCGGTTCCACTTCCTTTTGACTTCTGGTTCCATTTCCTGTGACCGGAGGACATGTGGGCAGATGTGGGGTGTTGACTGACACCCCGAGTTACTGTTCCTCTGCCTGATTTCCTTGGCTTCCTTGTGATTGGTAGAAGTGTGCCAGTGGTGGGCGGGACTTAGGTGTTGATGGACACCACCACTTCCTACTCCCGTTTCTGCCATCTCGTGATTGGCTGTGCTGTCACTGTGTGGGCGGGCCTTGAGTCTTGATTGACACCTTCACTTCCTGTCCCTTTTCCACTGAACCCTCCGGGCCTTGATGGCTGGTTGATTGACACCCACAGTTACTGACCCCGCCGCAGTCTGATTGGACGGAGAGCGTCACCGGGGGTGGGTCTTGAGTGTTGACACCTGCCACTTCCTGTTTCCCTTTTGCCTGACTCTTTGTGACTCACCAGGGGGCGGGCCGTGATGTTTGATTGACAGTGCTGTTCCACTTCCTGTTCCCCCTCCCGGCTTCGCTTGGCACCTGGCGTTTACTGTCCCCGCAGTGTGATTGGAGGAACAGTGTCACTGAGGGTGGGCCTTCGGGGATGATTGACACCCTGTCCTTCCTGTCCACTCTCTACTTCCACCGGGTTGGGTGACATGTGCCAAGGGGGCGGGGCTTGGGTGTTGATTGACACCCTAACATACTGTCTCCTCTCTGCTTCCGATTGGAGGAAATGTGTCCCGGGGGCGGGGCTTGGCTGTTGATTGACACCCGCACATCCTGTCTCCTCTCTGCTTCCGTCTGATTGGAGGAAATGTGTGCCATGGGGCGGGGCTCGGTGGTTGATTGACACCTGCACATCCTGTCTCATTTCTGCCTCCGTCTGATTGGAGGAAATGTGTCCCAGGAGGCGGGGCTTGTGTGTTGATTGACTCCCCCACGACCTGTCTCCTCTCTGCCTCTGTCTGATTGGAGAAAATGTGTCCAAGGTGGCGGGGCTTGTGTGTTGATTGACACCCCCACATCCTGTCTCCTCTCTGCCTCAGTCTGATTGGAGGAAATGTGTCCAAGGGGGCGGGGCTTGTATGTTGATTGGCACCCCTACATCCTCTCTCTTGTCTGCTTCCGTCTGATTGGAGGAAATGTGTCCCGGGGGCGGGGCTTGTGTGTTGATTGGCACCCCCATATCCTGTCTCTTGTCTGCTTCGGTCTGATTGGAGGAAATGTGTCCCGGGGGCGGGGCTTGTGTGTTGATTGACACCCCCACGACCTGTCTCCTCTCTGCCTCTGTCTGATTGGAGGAAATGTGTCCCAGGGGGCGGAGCGTCAGTGTTGATTGACACCCCTACATCCTGTCCCCTCTCTGCCTCTGTCTGATTGGAGGAAATGTGCCACAGGGGGTGGGGCTTCACTGTTGATTGACACCCCCACATCCTGTCACCTCTCCACCTCTTATTGGAGGAAATGTGTCACAGGGAGCGGGTCTTGGGTGTTGATTGACAACCCTGCGTCCTGTCTCCTCTCATCCTTGGTCTGATTGTAGGAAATGTGTCCCAGAGGGCGGGGCTTCAGTGATTGACACCCCCACATCCTGCCTCTTGTCTGCTTCGGTCGGATTGGAGGAAATGTGTCCCGGAGGCGGGGCTTGGTGGTTGATTGACACCACCCCCACATCCAGTCACTTCTCCGCCTCTTATTTGAGGAAATGTGTCAGGTGGCGGGTCTTGGGTGTTGATTGACACCCCCTCATCCTGTCTCCTCTCTGCCTCTGTCTGATTGGAGGAAATGTGTCCAGGGGGCGGGTCTTTGGTGTTGATTGACACCCCCTCATCCTGTCTCCTCTCTGCCTCTGTCTGATTGGAGGAAATGTGTCAGGGGGCGGGTCTTGGGTGTTGATTGACACCCCCTCATCCTGTCTCCTCTCTGTCTCTGTCTGATTGGAGGAAATGTGTCCAGGGGGCGGGTCTTTGGTGTTGATTGACACCCCCGCATCCTGTCTCCTTTCTGCCTCTGTCTGATTGGAGGAAACGTGTCCAGGGGGCGGGTGTTTGGTGTTGATTGACACCCACACATCCTGTCTCCTCTCTGCTTCCGTCTGATTGGAGGAAATGTGTCTCAAGGGGCGGGGCTTGTGTGTTGATTGACACCCCCACATCCTGGTGCCATCTCCGCTTCCACCTGACTGGAGGAAGTGAGTCACTTGGTGGGGGGCGGGACTTGTGTGTTGATTGACACACACCCCACTTCCTGCCCTCCCTTCCCTCCCCTGCTTCCTTCTGACTGGAACAAGTGTGTGACGAGGGGCGGGCCTTGGGTGTTGATTGACAGCCTCCACTTCCTGTCTCCCTCTGCTCCCTTCTGATTGGATGGGGTGCGCCCCAACGTGGGCGGGGCTTGGCGATTGATGGGCACCCCGACTCCGGTCTCCCCTCCCCCTCTCTTGCCTGTGGAAACCAGATAAATAAAAGCCCTGCTCCCCCTTGCGTGCGCTTCCTTTGCGATACGGTGGGGTGCCCTCGCCGAGGGGTGGGGCTTGTCGGCGTTTCCGTGGAAACCACGCGCTCCCCTGATAGACAGCTCAGGGTGACGAGTGGGAGGGACTTCCTGTGCCAGTCTTGCCCCTCTAGGGTGATTGACAGCAGCTCACTGTCACTGAGGGGGAGGGACTTCCTGTGCTATGCCCGCCCCACAGGATGATTGACAGCAGGTCGCTGTCTCAGAGGGGGCGGGACTTCCTGTGCCATGCCCGCCCCTGAGGACGATGGACAGCAGGTCGCTGTCTCAGAGGGGGCGGGACTTCCTGTGCCGAGCCCGCCTCCCCCGAGGATGATTGACAGACAGTTCAGCCATTACAATTCGGGGGGGGGGTCGGGTGGGCTGGCAAGGCCCAAAGTTGATTGGCAGACCACGGATGTCACTCAAGGGGCTGGGGGGGCGGGACTTCCTGCGCCACGGCCGCCCTGTGGACGACTGACAGCTCTCGGCGGGGGAGGGGGCGGCATCCCATGGCGGGTGATTGACGGGCGGGGAGGGGGGGGCGGGACTTCCTGCGCTAACCACCGGGCCGTCTGTCGTCTCCCCTCCCCCGCAGGGCAGCAGGGTGACGCGGAGATGGCCGCCCGCGCCGAGCCGCCCGGTAAGCCAGCGCCCGGACCCTGCGCTTCTCGGTTTACTTCCGCTTTTTTGTTTTTTTTTGTATTTTGTGTTTTTTTTGATTTTTAAAAAAAAAAAATATGTAATTGTGTTGGAACCTGTAGTGAAGTTTTTGAATTTTATTTTATTTTATTTTATTATTTCATTTTATTTTATTTTTTTTTTTTGGATTTCCTTAAGAAAAGTGAATGACGTGGGAAGCTGCGGTGAAGTTTTTGATAATTTTTTGGTTTATTTAGAAAAAAAAAAAGAACAATGATCAAGTGAGAACCTGTAGAAAAGTTTTGAACTTTTTTTTTTTGTTTTATTTCAAAAAAGTGAATTACATGAGAACCTGTAGGGAACTTTTTGAATTTTTTTTTAAATTTCCTTAAAAGGGTGAATTACTTGGGTACCTGTAGTGAACTTTTTGGTATTTTTTGGTTTATTTTAAAAAAAAAAAAACAAAAACAAACAATGATTACGTGAGAACCCGTAGCAAAATTTTTGAATTTTTTTTTTTTTTTTGATTTCCTTAAAAAAAAAGTGAATTACGTGGGAACCTGTAGTGAAGTTTTTGAATTTATTTCTTTAATTTCCTTAAAAAAGGTGAATGACGTGGGAACCTGTAGTGAAGTTTTTGATAATTTTTTTGATTTATTTAGAAAAAAGAAAACAATGATCACGTGAGAACCTGTAGCAAAATTTTTGAACTTTTTTTTTTGTTTTATTTCAAAAAAGTGAATTACATGAGAACCTGTAGTGAACTTTTTGAATTTATTTTTATATTTCCTGAAAAAAGGTGAATGACATGGGAACCTGTAGTGAACTTTTGAATTTTTTTAAAATTTCCTTAAAAAAGGTGAATTACTTGGGTACCTGTAGTGAACTTTTTGGTATTTTTTGGTTTATTTAAAAAAACAAAAAAAATGATTACGTGAGAACCTGTAGCAAAATTTTTGAATTTTTTTTTTTTGATTTCCTTTAAAAAAAAGTGAATTACGTGGGAACCTGTAGTGCAGTTTTTGATGTTTTTTTTTTTTTTTTTGGTTTCTTTGAAAAAAATCAATTACGTGAGAACCTGTACCAAACTTTTTGAATTTTTTTTTTTTGATTTCCTTCAATAAAGTGAATTACGTGGGAGCCTGTAATAAACGTTTTTGATGTTTTTTTATTTCAAAAAAAGCAATTACATGAGAAACTGTAGCGAACTTTTTGAATTTTTTTTTTTGATTTCCTTAAAAAAAGTGAATTACATGGGAAGCTTTAGTGAAGTTTTCGATTATTTTTTTGGTTTATTTTAAAAAATGCAATGATCACGTGAGAAGCTGTAGCAAAATTTTTGAACTTTTTTTTGTTTTATTTAAAAAAAGTGAATGACATGGGAACCTGTAGTGAACTTTTTGAATTTATTTTTTAAATTTCCTTAAAAAAGGTGAATGACGTGGGAAGCTGTAGTGAAGTTTTTCATAATTTTTTGGTTTATTTAAAAAAAAAAAGAACAATGATCACGTGAGAACCTGAAAAAAAAATTTTGGACTTTTTTTTTGTTTTATTTATTTCAAAAAAGTGAATTACATGGGAACCTGTAGTGAACTTTTTGAATTTTTTTTTAATTTCCTTAAAAAAAGTGAATTGCATGGGAACCTGTGGTGAAGTTTTTTGATCTTTTTTTTTGTTTTCTTTTAAAAACAAAGATTATTTGAGGACCCGTAGCAAAGCTTTGGAACTTGTTTTCGCTTCCAGAAGTTATTCGCGGGGGAACCCGTAGTGCAGATTTTGATGTTTTTGGTTTCTTTTCTTTGTTTTGTTTGTTTTTTTAAATTTTTTATTTATTTATTTGAGAGCGAAAAACACTTTTTTTAAAAAAAAAAAAGTGCTTACCTGAGAACCTGTAGCGTTTAGGATTTTATTTATTTATTCTTTTTTTTTTTTGCTTTCTTGAAGTGAATTGCGTGGGAACCTATAGTGAAGTGCTTAATATTTTTTTGGTTTCTTTTAATAAAAAAAAAAATTAATTACCTGTAGCGAAGTGTTTTATTTTATTTATTTACTTATTTATTTTTATTTAAAAAAGAAAAACACATAGCTACGTGGTAACCGGCAGCGGACATTTTCCGTGGTTATTTTTATTTTTTTTTTAATTAATTTTTTAAATTAATTTTATTAATTAATTTTAAATTAATTTTATTAATTAATTTTTAATTAATTTTTTTAACATTGGAGGGAGAGGCAGGGGGAGGTGAGAGAGGGTGGGGGAGGGGGCGCGTCGTCGTCGTCGTTTTTTTCTGAGAAAAATCCCGAAAATAGGCAAATCGATCGAACAACGATCCCAACGTGGGCGGCGGCGGGGGATTCGAACCCGGGTCCGGCCGTGTCTCTAACCCGTGTTCCCCTCGCTCTCCCTCCCCTCCCCTCCCCCCCCACCACAGTGCAGCAAACCCTCCTGGAGAGGTAGGCCGTAGCCACGGCGACGACGCCCCGCGCCCCACCCCCGCCACGTCGCGAGTGCCCCTGGGGCCCGGCCGGGGGAGCCCCTCCGGCCCACCGGCTTCCCGCGTCCGGCTGGCTTCGTTTGGACCCCGCGGGCCACCGTAGCCCGCCCCCCCCCCCCCCCGGCAGTGATTCCAGCAAGTTAACCCGGCCGTTGCCCGAAGATGGACCCCGCGGGCCACCGTAGCCCGCCCCTCCCCCCCCACCGACGGTGCCTCACGCAAGTTAACCCGGCCGTTGCCCGAAAATGGACCCCGCGGGCCGCCGTAGCCCGTTCCCACGGGGGTCGCCTTGCCCAGCCGGTGGGCGCTGGCTGAGATTGGACCCCGCGGGCCACCGTACCCCGCCCTCCACGCCGCCGCCGCCGCCGCCTGGCCTCTTCTGTGCGCGTATCTGGAATTGGACCCCGCGGGCCGCCGTAGCGTGCTCACGCGGGGGAGTGCGGGGAGGGGACACGGGGTCTCCCTGCCCAGCCCCCAGGGAGCGCCGGTGCCTTCGAGGGATTTGCTGGCTTTGATGCAAAATGGCCGCTGTGTCTGAAATTGGGCCCCGTGAGCCACCGTACTATCCCGCTCACCACGCCGCCCCTGCTGTTCGCACGAATCCTGAATTGGACCCCGTGGGCCGCCGTAGCGTGCTCACGCAGGTGGACACGGGGTCGCCTCCGCCAAACCCCAGGGAGCACCCAACGTGGGAATTTTTGGCTTGGATGCACATTGGCGTCCGCTGCCTGAAATTGGGCCCCGTGAGCCACCGTACCCCGCTCACCATGCTGCCTGTGCCGTTTGCACATATATCCTCAAATGGACCCCGTGGGCCGCCGTAGTGTGCTCACGCAAGTGGACACGGGGTCGCCTCCGCCAAACCCCAGGGAGCACTGGTGCCATCGTCGGAACTTTTGGATTTGATACAAATTGGCCTCTTCTGTCTGAAATTGGACCCTGTGAGCCACCGTACTATCCCGCTCACCACGCTGCCTCTGCTGTTCGCACGAATCCTGAATTGGACCCCGTGGGCCGCCGTAGCGTGCTCACGCGGGTGGACACGGGGTCTCCCTCCCCAGCCCCCAGGGAGCGCTGGTGCCATCGAGGGATTTGTTGGGTTGGATGCAAATGGCCGCTCTGTCTGAAATTGGGCCCCGTGAGCCACCGTACCCCGTTCACGCTGCCTCTGCTGTCTGCACGTATCCTGAAATTGGACCCTGTGAGCCACCGTATACCCTGTTCACCACGCTGCCTGTGCTGTTTGCACATGTATCCTGAAATTGGACCCTGTGAGCCACTGTACCCCACTCACCACGCTGCCTCTGCTGTTCGCACGTATCCTGAAATGAACCCTTTGAGCCACCGTAGTGTGCTCATGCGAGTGGACACGGGGTCTCCTCCGCCAAACCCCAGGGAGCACCGGTGCCGTCGTGGGATTGGTTGGCTGTGATGCAAATGGCTGCTCTGTCTTAAATTGGACCCTGTGAGCCACCGTACCCTATTCACCACGCTGCCTCTGCTGTTTGCATGTATCCTGAAATGAACCCCGTGAGCCACCGTAGTGTGCTCATGCAGGTGGACACGGGGTCTCCTCCACCAAACCCCAGGGAGCACTGGTGCCATCGTCGGAACTTTTGGATTTGATACAAATTGGCCTCTTCTGCCTGAAATTGGACCCTGTGAGCCACCGTACTATCCCGCTCACCACGCTGCCTCTGCTGTTCGCACGTATCCTGAATTGGACCCCGTGGGCCGCCGTAGCGTGCTCACGCGGGTGGACACGGGGTCTCCCTCCCCAGCCCCCAGGGAGCGCTGGTGCCATCGAGGGATATGTTGGGTTGGATGCAAATGGCCGCTCTGTCTGAAATTGGGCCCCGTGAGCCACCGTACCCCGCTCACGCTGCCTCTGCTGTCTGCACGTATCCTGAAATTGGACCCTGTGAGCCACCGTAGTGTGCTCACGCAGGTGGACACGGGCCGCCCTCTCCAGTCCCCTGGAATCGCTGTGCCATCGTGGGATGTTTATTTTTTTCGTTTTGATGCAAATTGGCCTCCGCTGTCTGAAATTGGACCCTGTGAGCCACCGTATACCCCGTTCACCGCTGCCTCTGCTGTTCGCACGTATCCTGAAATGAACCCCGTGAGCCACCGTAGTGTGCTCATGCGAGTGGACACGGGGTCTCCTCCGCCAAACCCCAGGGAGCACCAGTGCCATCGTGGGATTGGTTGGCTGTGATGCAAATGGCTGCTCTGTCTGAAATTGGACCCTGTGAGCCACCGTACCCTATTCACCACGCTGCCTCTGCTGTTCGCACGTATCCTGAAATGAACCCCGTGAGCCACCGTAGTGTGCTCATGCGAGTGGACACGGGGTCTCCTCCACCAAACCCCAGGGAGCATCGGTGCCATCGTGGGATTGGTTGGCTGTGATGCAAATGGCTGCTCTGTCTGAAATTGGACCCTGTGGGCCACCATACCCCACTCACCACGCTGCCTCTGCTGTTCGCACGTATCCCGAAATGAACCTTTTGAGCCACCGTAGTGTGCTCACGCGGGTGGACACGGGGTCTCCCTCCCCAGCCCCCAGGGAGCGCTGGTGCCATCGAGGGATTTGTTGGGTTGGATGCAAAGGGCCGCTCTGTCTGAAATTGGGCCCCGTGAGCCACCGTACCCCGCTCACGCTGCCTCTGCTGTCTGCACGTATCCTGAAATTGGACCCTGTGAGCCACCGTATACCCTGTTCACCACGCTGCCTGTGCTGTTTGCACATGTATCCTGAAATTGGACCCTGTGAGCCACTGTACCCCACTCACCACGCTGCCTCTGCTGTTCGCACGTATACTGAAATGAACCCCGTGAGCCACCGTAGTGTGCTCATGCAGGTGGACACGGGGTCTCCTCCGCCAAACCCCAGGAAGCACCGGTGCCATCGTGGGATTGGTTGGCTGTGATGCAAATGGCCGCTCTGTCTGAAAATGGACCCCGTGGGCCACCGTACCCCGCTCACCTTTGTGCCTCCTGTGTTTGCCAGTGTCTTGGTAGGCACGCCACTCGTCCTTGGCGTTTTTAGGCAAGTCTGTCCCGGATTGAGCCCCGTGAGGCACCGTAGCGTGGTCATTTGAGGCGGACGCTGGTTCGAGGACCTCACCCCGCTGCGAGCGGCATCTGGCGCCCGGATGGATGGCTTTTACTACGCAAATTGCCCCCCACCCCATGCCTGAAACTGGACCCCGCGAGCCACCGTAGGACCCAGTCGCCCACGGCTTTGGCCCGAATTGGACCTCGTGAGCCACCGTAGGACCCAGTCGCCCACTGCTTTGGCCCGAATTGGACCTCGTGAGCCACCGTACGACCTAGTCGCCCACGGCTTTGGCCCGAATTGGACCTGGTGAGCCACCGTAGGACCCAGTCGCCCACTGCTTTGGCCCGAATTGGACCCTGTGAGCCACCGTAACCCCCTCCCGGGTCACCACGCCCCCCGTCGTCCTTAATGGGACCCCCGTGAGCCAACCACGCGCGGTGCTCAACGCAGGTGGACGGACGCGGGGCCGCCCTCCCCGGCCCCCCCCCCCACCAAGGGAGCGTTTTGCAAATTTCTCCCACTGTCTCGAATTGGACCGCGTGGGCCACCGTAGCCCGTTCACCACGCTGCCCGCTGTGCCATGGCGCGTGAGATTGGCCGGCATTTACGTTCAGTACGCTTGGTCTCGAATTGTGGGCCCCGTGAGCCACCGTAGTGTGCTCGCCCAGGGCTCGGTCCCGTGGCGTATGTCATCTGGCACCTGATTGGTTGGTTGCAAAACACATTTCCCCCCCCCCCAGTCCAAAATTGGACCCCGTGAGCCACCGTACACCCCAGTCACCACGCCGCCTTTTCATACCCGCCCATCGTCCTTAATTGAACCCCCGGAGGCCCCCCCCCCTTTGTGCTCACGCAGGTGGACGCGGGGTCTCCCTGCCAACTCTGCAGGGAGCAATTTGCGAGGTTCTCCCACTCTCTCGAAGTGGGCCCTGCGAGCCACCGTATCTGGCACAGTTTTATTAGCATTTTCCATGATTATTAAAAAAAAAAAAAATCCCATGTTAACTCCCACGCTTTCCCCTTTGAAATTCCATTTTTCATGACCTTGTGAGCCACCGTACCATGTTAATTCCCACGCTTTCAGATTTGAAATTCCATTTCTTTAATGAAAATTGTGCTTGGGGTCCCGAATTGGACCTTGTGGGCCACCGTACCATGTTAATTCCCACGCTTTCCCCTTTGAAATGCCATCATTTTTCCTACAACTCATACTTTGTCCTTAATTGGACCTCGTGGGCCACCGTACCATGTTAATTCCCACGCTTTCTCCTTTGAAATGCCATCATTTTTCATACAACTCGTGCTTTGTCCTTAATTGGACCTTGTGGGCCACCGTACCATGTTAATTCCCACGCTTTCCCCTTTGAAATGACATCATTTTTCATGCAACTCATGCTTGGTCCCGAATTGGACCTTATGGGCCACCGTACCATGTTAATTCCCACACTTTCCCCTTTGAAATGACATCATTTTTCATGCAACTCATGCTTGGTCCCGAATTGGACCTTGTGGGCCACCGTACCATGTTAATTCCCACGCTTTCCCCTTTGGAATGACATCATTTTTCATGCAACTCATGCTTGGTCCCGAATTGGACCTTGTGGGCCACCGTACCATGTTAATTCCCACGCTTTCCCCTTTGGAATGACATCATTTTTCATGCAACTCGTGCTTTGTCCCGATTTGGACCTTGTGGGCCACCGTACCACGTTAATTCCCACGCTTTCCCCTTTGAAATTCCATCATTTTTCATACAACTCATACTTTGTCCTTAATTGGACCTCGTGGGCCACCGTAACATGTTAATTCCCACGCTTTCCCCTTTGAAATGACATCATTTTTAACGCAAATTGTGCTTTGTCCCGATTTGGACCTTGTGGGCCACCGTACCATGTTAATTCCCACGCTTTCCCCTCTGAAACTCCATCATTTTTCATGCAACTCGCGCTTTGTCCCGAGTTGGACCCTGTGGGCCACCGTACCCGCGCCGCGTTTTGCCGATCCCGCTTTGCCCCGGATTGAACCAGCTGAGCCACCGTAGTGCGTGTGTCCCACCCCCACCCCCCTCCACACACACACAAAACTGGTGGTGACGGGGTCTCCCAGGCCTCTCCGAGGGGCCGGCGTCCCCGCTGCGCTTGAGTTGTCCCTCGCGGGCCACCGTACCCGATCCCGCGCCTGGACCGCCCATGGAACTTCCAGAACCTTCCGCCGCAGCCGCCATCTTGCGCCCCGACATCGCGGGCGCACGTGTCTTGTGTCCGAAACGGGGCGTTTTGGGAGCGATTAAAGGAAAAGGCGGAATGTCTCGCACCCCGATATTCTCTCTACCCGCCCCCGCCTGCGCCCCAAAACTCCTGCGCCCCCAAAACACCCCCATGTTTAATGCACCCCATGGCCTGCAGGGAATCTCCTGAACCCCCAAAACGGACCCCCGCCCCCTTGGGACACCCTGATTTCCCCTGACCCCCCCCTTGCGCCCCCATGTTTCCTCTTCCCGTGTGCACCCCAATTTTGAAACCCGTCAGTGTCCCTGCTGCACCCCAAAATTCAAGTTTCCCTGCGCCCATGTGCTCCGTACCCTTCAGCGACCCCACCCCGTGAACCCCAAAAAACTGACGCCTTCCCTCAGGGACGCCCTGATTACCTGGGATCCCCCCTGCACCCCCATACTTTCGGCCGCCCTGAGCGCGGTGCACCCCAATATCCCCGCGCCCCACGTGCTCGCCCCACCTCCAGTGAATCTCCCGCACCCCAATATCTGAGGAACTATCGCCATTCATGCACCTGTCAATGACTCTGCACCCCAATACTGACGGGGTCCCCGGATAGCCCCAGCACCCCGATATTGCCCACTCTCCAGGGAGGCCCCCCAAACTCCGGTGACGTCCCTGAACCCCAAGACGTCCCCCATCCTGGGGCCCGCGCACCCCGTGACCTAAGGTGACTCCCGCGAACCCCCAAATTCAGCCCTTCCCTCCTGGCAGGCCCCGATGTCCACCGGCACCCCCATAGTCCCCTGTCCTCAGGTAACCTGCGCACCCCGAAATCCTCCCCCACTCCCAGGGACTTGTCTGCTGCACCCCAATATTGCCTTGTTCCCAAAACACCCCGCGCACCCCAATACTTGGCTGCCTCCAGTGGGTTGACTGCAGCCCCGTGTTCTCCGCCTCCCACTGCCCTGCACCCCAAAATTTAGGGATGCCCAGGTCTTCCGCCCATCACCCCAAGGCTCCCTGCACCCCAATACTGACGGCGCCCCAATACTGTCGGCGCCCCGCTCACCACCCTGCGGCCCCTGCACCCCGATACTGACTGCACCCCGATACTATCTGCACCTATTTCCAGGTCCTCCCCCCGGTTCTCCATCATCTGCTGCACCCCAATACTTTGGCTCCCTCGGACATCCCGCCGGCGCCCCAAAAACCCCCGCCCGCCGCGGCTCGCTCGCGCCCCGCTTCTCGCGTGAGCAGCCGCCCCTCCCCCACCAGGGACGCGCCTGAACCCCAAAAAGCCCATGCTCGTGTACGGCTCCCCGAGCTGGCTCCCTGCACCCCAAGACGATCGCCTGAACCCCAAAACTCTCCACCTGCACTCCGTACTCGCCTGCACCCCGATATCCCAGCGTGACTAAGTGCTGTGCACCCCGAAATCCCATCGTCGCCAGGTCGTGACAGCCCTGCACCCTGATATTTGCATCAGGCTACTCCGGAGTCCCACCGGGACATCCCTGCACCCCAAAACCCACGTCTCCAGGTCCCTAATATGACTCACCTGCACCCCTTTACCTCACCTGAACCCCAATATTTCTCCGCCCAGCTTCTCTCACAGGTAAGGTGCTCCTGCACCCCAATAATCCCTTCACCGACCTGCCCTGCTCCCTAAACATCCCCTGTTCTCCGTGTCCACGCCCCAATCCCGGCGCACCCCAATACTGCCCTGCACCCCAAAACTCCCCTGCTCCACAGGTTCAGCCTGAACCCCGAGTCCACCCATATGCAGGCCCTGCGTGAGCTCCAGGGGCTCCCCTGCACCCCGATACTCACCCTCGTACCCAGGTGCTGTGTTCTGTAGTGACTACTGTGCACCCCGAATCTGCCGTGCACCCCAAAACTCTATATGGCCCCCATTTCCTCCACGTCCAGTGACTAAAGTTTTTTCCGTCAACCTGCACCCCAATACTCGATGAACCCCCTCCTGGCCTTCACTGATGCACTGAACCCCGAAATTTGCCCTCCACTGATGCGCCTGCGCCCCAATATTCTATGAACCCCGATATCCACGTTCACTGCATATACTCCGTGTCTTTCATTGACTCCCTGCACCCCAAAACTGCCTTGCACCCCAATACTACACATAATACCAGCGACACCCCAATACTCGACCGGGCACCCCAATGCTCCCATATGAACCTGCCACTGAATCCCAATCGTCTCCCTTACCCGCCTTGCACCCCAATATTTCCCTCACAACACCCCCAAACCCCACCCTGAACCCGGGTCCCCCGTATTTCCCACTGACCCCCTGTGCAGCACCCCAATATTCCGCCATTTTTCATGAGGACCCCAAGGCCCCAGTGCATCCTCCTGCACCCCAAAACTCACCGGCCCCGCGGTGCACCCCCCGCACCCCGATAACCTCTCCCACCCCCAAAACTCGCCACCGTCCCGGGCGGGATTCGAACCCAGAACCCTTCGCCTCCGCTGGCACCCCAACAATTCCCCCGGCGCCCCCGAGAACCCCGATAACTCCTCGCTCCCTTTCTCCCTGCACCCCAATATCCCGACGCATTCCATGTGCACCCCCGCACCCCAAAACCTGTCCCCAGCCGCCCCCCTGCACCCCGATCCCCCGGACCCCCCATCCCCCACCCAAGTTTCCCACCGTCGTGATCGTCCCCTCCCCCTCCCCGGGGTGAGGCAGGATTCGAACCCACGACCCTCCCCTCCCCCCGCCACGACCCCGCCCCCCAGTGTGCCCGGCGTCCGTCTGTCCGTCCCTCCGTCGCTTTTTCCCACGCCGAGTCAACCTCGAGGCGGGGGCGGAGGGGGTGGGGTGGGCGTGGCCACATCCGGGTACCACGGCGGGGTGGGGGAGGGGCGGCGCCGCCCGGCACAGAGCGTCCTCGGGCGGGCGGACGGACGGACGGACGGACGGACGGAGTGGGAGACGAGGCTTGACACCCGCGCGGTACGGGGGGAGGGGTAGGAGGAGGGCTGCAGGACTAAGTTCCCCCGGGGAGTACCGAGCACCCAGCACCTCGCCCGTCATGGGCCGCGCCCGTCGCCTCCTGGCCGCGCTCTGCGCGCTGCTGCTCGCCGTCGCCCGCGGTGAGTCTCCGCGGGCGGGGGAGGGGCGCGGGGGCTACTATTTTGAAAAGGTGGGGGGGAGCCGGCCACGGCCCGGCGCCCCCCTCCCCCCAGCGGGGTGTGTGGGGGAGGGAAAGGGAGGCTCGGCGGGGGCTTTTATTTTGTTGGGGGGGCCTTCGGGGCGCCAGATAGGGCCCAGCACCCACTGGCGGGTGGTGGATGGAAAGGGAGGCTCGGCCAGGGCTTTAATTTTGCTGGGGGGGCCCCGGGGAGTCGGCCACGCACGGCCCAGTGCCTATCAGTGGGTGGGGGGAGGGAAAGGGCGGCTCGGCGGGGGCTTTTATTTTGTTGGGGGGGCCCATGGGGAGCCAGACAGGGCCCAGCACCCACTGGCAGGTAGGGGGAGGGAAAGGGAGGCTCAGCGTGGGCTTTAATTTTGTTGGGGGGGCCCCCGGGGTGCAGGCCAGGGCCCAATGCCCACCGGTGGGGTACGGGTAAGGGAGGTGCTCGGGGGCGGGGGCTCTTATTCTATAGGGGCGTCCGGGAGCCACCCAGCCGGGAGTGGGACTCCTGTTTCGACACGTCTCCCCCGCCCCGGGGTGGAGTCGTCTCGGCGGCTCCCGACTTTCCGGTCCGTCTCGTTCTCCTCGCCGCCGCCCCGGGGTTGGGTGTGTTTCCCAGCCTTGAATATGGGGCGGTGGGCCGGGGGGGAGACTCTTAATTGGCCCACCCGTGCCTCAGTTTCCCCTCCGCCCCATGTGGGTTTTGCTCTCTCTGGACCGACGGGGTGGGGGGGAGCGGCTCTTATTTTGGTAGGGCGGCCCCAGGCTCCCGGAGGCACGGATGGAACATTCCAGAGTAGCCGCCAGAGGGGACTCTTATCTTGGCCAGAAAAACACAGGGACCTGGTTGTTTTGCGGGGTGAGGGGAGGGGAGACGCCCATCTGTGCCTCAGTTTCCCCTCAGTGCCCTACATGCACTCAGGGGCCCGGCTTTTATGTTGAAAGGGCGGCTTGGGACTCCCACGGGGAGGGAGGCATGGAACGTTCTAGAATCACCCTCCCGCCGGGACGCACAGGGGACTCTTAATTTGGCCAACGATCTGGTGACTGGCCAGGGGAGGGGAAACGGCCCTCCGGTGCCTCAGTTTCCCCTCTCTCATCAAGGATTTCCTTCTCCCTGAGGGGTGTGGCTTTTATTTTGTATGGGTGGCCTGAGGCTCCGGCGGGGAGGGAGGGAAGGTTCTGGAAACCCCTCAACAGGCGAGATGGAGAGAGGTGGACTCTTATATTGGCGGGGGAGCTGCGGCCCTGACGCTGTGGGGGAGGGGAGACGCCCGCCTGTGCCTCAGTTTCCCATCCGCGCGCTCCGCAGAGCCACCGAGGCTTTTAATTTTTGTGGAGGGGCGCGCCTCGTATTTTGAAAGGTGTCCTGAGTACCCGCCGAGAGTGACGGAAAGTTCTAGAATTCCCCTTGCCGGGTCTGACGGGCAGGGGACTCTTATGTCGGCACAGAACGTGGGGACGTGGCAGGGGAGAGCGTACGCCCCTCCCCGTGCCTCAGTTTCCCCTCCGCGCGCTGCAGAGGGACTCACTGGGACGCTTTCAATTGAGGGGCGTGGCTTTTATTTTGGAAGGGCGGCCGGAAACTCCACCTCGTGGGGAGGCGGCTTTTATTCTGGAAGGGCGGCTCGAAGCTCCCCCAGTGTGGGGAGGCGGCTTTTATTTTGGTAGGGTGGCCCCAGACTCAACCTGTGGGGAGGTTCCACGGGGTGGGTGGGGGGACTCTTAAGGTGAGTAGGAATACGGATTGGGGGAGGGGCGCCGGGTGGTCAGGGCCAGAGTCGTGAGTTCGAGTCCCACACGGCGGGCCCGACTACGTCCCGGAACGTTTCCGGGACCTTCCGGAAGATCCCGCAATTCATCACGCACCGCGGCAACTCTGGGTCCATGTCCGGTTGCTCGGGGCCGAGGGCCCGGGTTCGAGTCCCACACGGGGCGTCGGGGGAACATTCCGGAACGCTTCCGGGGCCTTCTGGAAGCTTCCGGAACGGAAGCGGAGGTCCTCTAGGGGGTTCCGGGGTGCGGGCGGACGCGAGTTCGAATCCCGCCCGGTGAGCGGGAGAACGATCCGGAACACCGCCCCACATACGGCCCCTTGACCCCTGCCCGACTGTCCTAAGGGGCCAGAGAAGCCGGTCGGTTCCGGGTTCGAATCCTCGCAGAGGGTGAGACGGGAGGTGGGGGCGTCAGCATCCCCTTCCGCCTGTCAGTCAATCCCGAGGGACCCGGGTTCTAATCCTCCTAGTCGGGTGAGACAGGAAGAGGAAGTCCCGCGGGACCCGGGTTCGAATCTCGCCGGGAAGCGGAAGTGCCCACAGACAGGAAGCAGGAGCCGTAAAGCCCGCCTCCTGCGCCTGTCAGTCAATCTTGAGGGTCCCGGGTTCAAATCCTACCACGAGGGGGGTAAGAGAGACAGGAAGTGTCTACAGACAGGAATTGGGGGCGGTCGTCCCGCCCTCTCCGTCCTGCCAATCAAGCACGGGGGACCTGGGTTCTAATCACCCCCCCACTCGCCTGTCAATCATGATGGTCCTGGGTTCGAATCCCTCTGTGGGGTCCATAGAGGAAGCGGAAGTCAGCTGCAGACAGGAAGCGGGAGCGCTAATCCCCGCCCCCTGTGCCTGTCAATCAATCCTGCCGGACTCGGGTTCGAATCCATCCGCTGAGTCAGAGAGGAAGAGGAGGCGTGTACAGACAGGAAGTGGGAACATTAATCCCGCCCCCTGCACCTGTCAATCAAACACGAGGGTCCCGGGTCCGAATTTCCCCAGGGAGTGAGACAGGAAGAGGAATCGCCCACAGACAGGAAGTGGCGCCCAATAATCCCCGCCCCATGCGCCTGTCAATAAAACACGAGGGACCCGGGTTCGAACTTCCCCAGGGAGTAAGGCAGGAAGAGGAATCTCCCACAGACAGGAAGTGGGAACAATAAGTCCCGCCCCCTGCGCCTGTCAATCAAACCCGAGGGACCCGGGTTCGAATTTCCCCAGGTTGTGAGACAGGAAGGGGAGGTGTCGGTAGACAGGAAGTAGGGAACTTAAGCCCCGCCCCCTGCGCCTGTCCATCAAACCTGGGGGATCCAGAGTTTAAACATCACGATGGGCAACACAGGAAGAGGAGAGGCCTACAGACAGGAAGTGGGAACCGCTAGCCCCGCCCTCTGCAAATGTCAATCAAACCTGACAGACCCGGGTTCGAGTAAGACAGGAAGTGGGAACATTAGTCCCCGCCCCCTGCGCCTGTCAATCAAACACGAGGGACCCGGGTTCGAATTTCCCCAGGTTGTGAGACAGGAAGAGGATTTTCCCACAGACAGGAAGTGGGAACAATGATCCCCGCCCACTGCGCCTGTCAATCAAACCCGAGGGACCCGGAAGAGGAGGTGTCGGTAGACAGGAAGTAGGGAACTTAAGCCCCGCCCCCTGCGCCTGTCAATCAAACACGAGGGACCCGGGTGCGAATTTCCCCAGGGAGTGAGACAGGAAGAGGAATCTCCCACAGACAGGAAGTGGGAAACAACAATCCCCGCCCCCTGCGCCTGTCAATCAAATCTGAGGGACCCGGGTTCGAATTTCCCCAGGGAGTGAGACAGGAAGAGGAATCTCCCACAGACAGGAAGTGGGAAACAACAATCCCCGCCCCCTGCGCCTGTCAATCAATCCTGGAGGTCCCGGGTTCGAGTCCCTCGGTGGGTTCAGTCACGAGTGGGAGCGTGTCCATCCCGACGGGCCCGGGTTCGAGTCCCGCCGTGGGATTCGGCAGGAAGCGGCGGCGCCTTCGGGCCGGAAGTGGGATGGCTGAGCCCCGCCCCCTCCCCCCACCCCCGCAGGCCAAGGCGACTTCGACCTGGCCGACGCCCTGGACGACGACGCCGACAGCGCCGCGCGTGAGTGACGCCGAGGTCTTTTGTCCGCCTCCGGGCACCCGTAGCCCGGTTCCTCCCTCGGGGGTGCGGGCGTGGGGGGGTGGCGGGCGCCGCGGCCCGGGGCGTCACCTGTCCTTCCGTCCGTCCGTCCGTCCGCCCGCAGGCCCCACCAGGAAGCCCGGTGAGTGACGCCGGGGGTGGGGAGGGGACGCCGCGGCGACGCGGGGCTTCCGGAACCTTCTCACCCGCGCCCCTCCCCCGCAGGCCTGTACCCCCAGCTCCCCGACCCCCCGCGGCCCGCGGAGCCCCGCCCAGGTGAGCGAGCCCCGGCCTTCCGGAAGGTTCCGCGGGCGCCCCGGAAGGTCCCGGAAGGAACGCCCGGGTTCCCGGGGGTGGGGGAGGGGACGGGGCCGCCGGGGGGACTCGGGAAGGGGCGTGGGCCCCTCCCACGTGGCCTGGGGGCGCCGCGGCTTTCGCGTCCCTGCTTCCTGCCTCGGTGACCTCCCTCGCTTCCTGTTTCCTGTGCGTGTCCCGCATTCGCACTTCCTGTTTCCTATCGCCACGTTGTACCTCTCTTCCTGTTTCCTTTTCGTCTTTTCCCCTCACTTCCTGTCATCATGTTCCCTCACTTCCTGTTTCCTACTTCCTATTTTCCCCTCACTTCCTGTCTCCATATCATCCCTCACTTCCTGTTTCCTCCTTCCTGTTTTCCCCTCACTTCCTGTCTCCATATCCCCTCACTTCCTGTTTCCTACGTCCTCTTTACCCCTCACTTCCTGTCTCCATATCATCCCTCACTTCCTGTTTCCTCCTTCCTGTTTTCCCCTCACTTCCTGTCTCCATATCCCCTCACTTCCTGTTTCCTACTTCCTATTTTCCCCTCACTTCCTGTCTCCATATCATCCCTCACTTCCTGTTTCCTCCTTCCTCTTTTCCCCTCACTTCCTGTCTCCATATCTTCCCTCACTTCCTGTTTCCTCCTTCCTCTTTTCCCCTCACTTCCTGTCTCCATATCTTCCCTCACTTCCAGTTTCCTACTTCCTCTTTCCCCCTCACTTCCTGTCTCCATATCTTCCCTCACTTCCTGTTTCCTACTTCCTCTTTCCCCCTCACTTCCTGTCTCCATATCTTCCCTCACTTCCTGTTTCCTCCTTCCTCTTTTCCCCTCACTTCCTGTCTCCATATCTTCCCTCACTTCCTGTTTCCTCCTTCCTCTTTTCCCCTCACTTCCTGTCTCCATATCTTCCCTCACTTCCTGTCTCCATATCTTCCCTCACTTCCAGTTTCCTCCTTCCTCTTTCCCCCTCACTTCCTGTCTCCATATCTTCCCTCACTTCCTGTTTCCTACTTCCTCTTTCCCCCTCACTTCCTGTCTCCATATCTTCCCTCACTTCCTGTTTCCTCCTTCCTCTTTTCCCCTCACTTCCTGTCTCCATATCTTCCCTCACTTCCTGTTTCCTCCTTCCTCTTTTCCCCTCACTTCCTGTCTCCATATCTTCCCTCACTTCCTGTCTCCATATCTTCCCTCACTTCCTGTTTCCTCCTTCCTCTTTTCCCCTCACTTCCTGTCTCCATATCTTCCCTCACTTCCTGTCTCCATATCTTCCCTCACTTCCTGTTTCCTACTTCCTCTTTCCCCCTCACTTCCTGTCTCCATATCTTCCCTCACTTCCTGTTTCCTCCTTCCTCTTTTCCCCTCACTTCCTGTCTCCATATCTTCCCTCACTTCCTGTTTCCTCCTTCCTCTTTTCCCCTCACTTCCTGTCTCCATATCTTCCCTCACTTCCTGTTTCCTACTTCCTCTTTTCCCCTCACTTCCTGTCTCCATATCTTCCCTCACTTCCTGTTTCCTACTTCCTCTTTTCCCCTCACTTCCTGTCTCCATATCTTCCCTCACTTCCTGTTTCCTCCTTCCTCTTTTCCCTCACTTCCTGTCTCCATATCTTCCCTCACTTCCTGTATCCTTCCTCTTTCCCCTCACTTCCTGTTTCATCTCTCCATACTTTCCCTCACTTCGTTTCGTCCTTCCTCTTTACTCCTCACTTCCTTTCTCCTGTCTTCATATGTTCCTTCATTTCCTTTTTCTCACTTCCCCTTTTTACCACACTTCCCGTTTCCTCTTCCTTTTCCTGTTTACAGTCGTGTTCTCTTCCCTGAGCCTCCTCTTTCCTGCTTCCCTCTTTTCCCTTCGCTTCCTGCTTCCTGTCTTCCTCTTTTCCCTCACTGTTCTTCCATTATTTGTTTCCTGTCTTCCTCTTCTCCCTGCACTTCCTGCTGCTGGTCTTCCTTTTCCTCACTTCCTGTTTCCTGTCTGCGTGCGTCTCCCGCGCTCACTTCCCCCTTCCTGTGTTCCTCCACTTCCTTCTCTCTCTGTTTCCTGTTTCTTGTTTGTTTCCTCTCTTCCACTTTTCCCTGCATTTTCCCTTCCTGGCCTTTCTTTTCCGCACTTCCTTCTTCCGGTCGGCGTGCCCCTCCCCCTCGCTTCCTGTCTCCTGCCTCGCACTTCCCCCCCTCACTTCCTGTCTCCTGCCTGCCTGTTTCCTCACCGCTCATCCTGCTTCCTCTCTCCACCTAATCCCATCACTTCCGGTTTCCGGTCTGCGCGCCCCTCCCCCTCACTTCCCGTTTCCTGTCTCTTTCCTCTTCACTCTTTGTCTTCTCTCCTTTTCCCGCCTCCTGCTTCCGGTGCGCGAGCCCCTCCCCGCTCACTTCCTGCCTCCAGTTGGCGCACGCCCCTCCCCCTCACTTCCGGTTTCCGGTGCGCACGCCCCTCCCCCTCACTTCCCGTTTCCTGTCTCTTTCTTCTTCACTCTTTGTCTTGTGTCCTGTCTCCTGTCCCCACCGCCTGCTCCCTCTGCGCACGCCCATCCCCCGCACTTCCTGCCTCACGCGCGCGCCCCTCCCCCCACTTCCTGTTTCCGTCCCGCGCCCCTCCCCCTCACTTTCCATTTCCTGTCTCTTTCCTCTTCACATTTTGTCTTCTCTCCTTTCCCCGCCTCCTGCTTCCTGTGCGTGGGCCCCTCCCCCCGCACTTCCTGCCTCAAGCGCCCGCCCCTCCCCCCCCCTTCCGGTTTCCGGTGCGCCCGCCCCTCCCCCTCACTTCCCATTTCCTCTCTCTTTCCTCTTCACATTTTGTCTTGTGTCCTGTCTCCTGTCCCCGCCGCCTGCTCCCTGTTCGCACGCCCGTCCCCCACACTTCCTGCCTCACGCGCGCGCCCCTCCCCCCCACTTCCGGTTTCCGTCCCGCGCCCCTCCCCCTCACTTTCCGTTTCCTGTCTCTTTCCTCTTCACTCTTTGTCTTCTCTCCTTTCCCCGCCTCCTGCTTCCATTGCGCGGGCCCCTCCCCCCTCACTTCCTGCCTCCCGTTGGCGAACGCCCCTCCCCCTAACTTCCGGTTTCCGGTGCGCACGCCCCTCCCCCTCACTTCCCGTTTCCTGTCTCTTTCCTCTTCACTCTTCGTCTTGTCTCCTGTCTCCTGTCCCCGCCGCCTGCTCCCTACACGTGCCCCTCCCCCGCACTTCCTGCCTCACGCGCCCACCCCTCCCACTCACTTCCGGTTTCCGGTGCGCACGCCCCTCCCCCTCACTTCCCGTTTCCTCTCTTTCCTCTTCACATTTTGTCTTTTGTTCTGTCTCCTGTCCCCGCTGCCTGCTCCCTGTGCACGCCCCTCCCCCTCACTTCCTGCCTCACGCGCCCGCCCCTCCCCCCACTTCCGGTTTCCGTCCCGCGCCCCTCCCCCTCGCTTCCCGGTCCGCCGTGCGGACGTCAGACGTGTACCCGAGGCCGCGGCCGAGGCCCCACCCGCCGGCCCCGCCCCCCGCACACCCGGCCGGAGGAGGAGGAGGAGGAGGAGGAGGAGGTGAGTCGGGGGTCATTTACTTCCGGAACCTTCCGTGAGTGTCCTTTGGCGGGGGTGGGGGTTGGGGTGCCCAGGCCGGCCGCGTCCGTGTGTCTGTCGGTACATCCGTCAGTCCGTGCTTTTTCCGGGGCGTTGGGGGAGGGGCGGCCGGGACGAGTGGTGGGCGGGTGTTCGGTTGCCGGGTTGCGGGGTGATTGACAGGTGGACGACGGGATGATTGACAGGTGGGCGGGAAGCGCTGACTGACGGATGCGTGGTGGGTGATTGACAGGTCGATGACGGACGGTTGACAGGTGGATGATTGACAGGTGACAGACGGACGGTTGGATGATTGACAGGGAAAGATATTGGGAGACTGACAGGTGGATGGTGGATGATTGACAGGAGCCTGCTGGGTGATTGACAGGTGGTTGAGGGATGATTGACAGGTGGATGATGGATGACTGACAGACGGACGGTTGGATGATTGACAGGTGAAGAAATTGGGAGACTGACAGGTGGATGACGGATGGTTGACAGGCGGATGATGGATGATTGACAGGAGCCTGCTGGGTGATTGACAGGTGGTTGAGGGATGATTGACAGGTGGATGATGGATGATTGACAGACTGACGAATGGATGATTGACAGGTGAAGATATTGGGAGACTGACAGGCGGATGGTGGATGATTGACAGGCAGAAGATGGATGATTGACAGGAGCCTGCTGGGTGATTGACAGGTGGTTGATGGATGATTGACAGGTTGACGAATGGATGATTGACAGGTGAGGATATTGGAATACTGACAGGAGCCCATGGGTGATTGACAGGTCATTGATGTATGATTGACAGGGCAGATGGGTGATTGACAGGTGGACCGGTGGATGATTGACAGGTGAAGATTTTGGAAGACTGACAGGAGCCTGGTCTCTGATTGACAGGCGGATGAGGGATGATTGACAGGTGCAGGGTTGACTGACAGGTGGACGGACGGAAGCCTGAGAGGCGAACAGATGCATCATGGGAATGCGGGTGGGGGGCGGGCGGACGTGCGTTGGGCCGTCGGGAGGTTGCGCGACCGACGGACGGACGGACGGCTGACGGACGGACGGACGGAGCTGGCGGCCTCTCTCCCTCCCGGCAGGCGGCGGCGCGGGCGGCTTCAGCGGCTACGGCGACGCGCACGGTAATGGCCGACACCGCCCCTCCCCCGGCAACCGCCACACCATCCCCCCTCCCCCGCCCGTCCGTCTGTCTCCCGTCCGTCCATCCGCCCCACTGTCGGCCGTCCGTGTGTCCTCCCGTCGACGGTCCAGCCACACACCTGTCCATCATCTCATCCGTCCGCCTGTCAATCACCCCCCCGTGTGTCTGTCAATCAACCGCCCACAAGTTTGTCAATCGCCCGTTCGTCGGGCTGTCAATCATCCCCTCTGCCCACCTGTCAATCATCTGATCCGCCCACCTGTCAATCATCCAAACCATCCACCTGTCAATTGCCCGTTCGTCTGCCTGTCAATCATGTCATCTGCCCACCTGTCAATCATCCGAACCATCCACCTGTCAGTCACCCACCCCGTCCACCTGTCAATCAACCATCCTTAAGTTTGTCAATCGCCCGTTCGTCTGCCTGTCATTCACACCCATTACCCACCTGTCAATCATCCCTTCTGCCCACCTGTCAATCATCCCTTCTGCCCACCTGTCAATCATCCCACCTGTCCAACTGTCCGTCCCTAGGATCCTTCCAACTGTCAGTCACCCATCCGTGTGTCTGTCCATCGCCCATTCGTCTGCCTGTCAATCATCCTTTATGCCCACCTGTCAATCATCCATCTGTCCACCCGTCAATCATCCAAACCATCCACCTGTCAGTCACTCGCCCGTCCACCTGTCAATCATCCGCCCATAAGTTTGCCAATTGCCCAATCGTCTGCCTGTCAATCACACCCGTCAATCATCCCACCTGTCCGCCTGTCCATCCCTAGGATCCTTCTCACTGTCAGTCATTCATCCGTGTGTCTGTCCATCGCCCACTCGTCCGCCTGTCAACCATCCTTTATGGCCACCTGTCAATCATCCGTCCGCCTGTCCGTCATCCCTCCACCCACCTGTCAATCATCCCAAGGGTCCTCCTGTCAATCACCCTCTACCCGCCTGTCAATCATCCCATCGGTCTGCCTGTCAATCACCCTTCACCCGCCTGTCAATCCTCCCAACGGTCCTCCTGTCAATCATCCCTCCACCCGCCTGTCAATCACCCATCCCTCCGCCTGTCCATCAACAGCGGCCCAACCTTACTCGCCCCTCCCCGGGCGCGTCCGTGTGTCCGTCTGTGCGAAGCGCGTCCGTCTGTCTGTCTGTCTTCCCTCTGCAGGTTCGGACGGCTTCTCCACGCACGACGCCCCGGAAGGTAGGGGGTGACGTCACCCGTCGGCCTGTCAATCACCCGTCCCCCAATCGCAGTGCATCCGGCCTCCAGTAGCCCCGCCCACCCACCTGTCAATCACTCACCCGCCCGCCTGTCAATCACCCTGCCTGTCGATCATCGCTAACATCCGCCTGTCAATCATGCACACTTCTACCTGTCGATCAATCACCCCATCACTCCACCTGTCAATCAACCACCTGCCCACCTGTCAATCATCCCATCCCCTATGAGCTGCCTGTCAATCACCCCACACCTCCGACCTGTCAATCATCCATCTTTGCTCCTGTCAACCACCCCGTCCCTCCTCCTGTCAATCATCCCATCAACTATGAGGTACCTGTCAATCACTCCATATCTCTGACCTGTCAATCACCCCACCCAAAGCACCTGTCAATCATCCCATCAGTCCACCTGTCAATCATCCCATCCCTCCTGCTGTCAATCATGCCAAGCTCCTGTCAATCATCCCATCCTCCACCTGTCAATCACCCATTCTTACGCCTGTCAATCATACGAACCACCTGTCAATCATCCCATCCTCCACCTGTCAATCATCCAACGCACTGGTCAATCATCCCACCCCTCCTGCTGTCAATCATTCCAAGCTCCTGCCAATCATCCCATCCTCCACCTGTCAATCATCCCACCCCTCCTGCTGTCAATCACCCCATCCCTCCACCTGTCAATCACCCATCCTTACGCCCGTCAATCATACCAACCACCTGTCAATCATCCCATCCTCCACCTGTCAGTCATCCAACACACCTGTCAATCATCCCACCCCTCCTGCTGTCAATCATCCAACACACCTGTCAATCATCCCATCCTCCACCTGTCAGTCATCCCACCCCTCCCGCCGTCAATCACGCCGAGCACCTGTCAATCACCCCGTCCTTTACGCCCATCAATCGCCCCACCCCCACGAGCTGTCAATCACTCCCATGCGCCCGTGCGGCGGCCGCCGTGCACGTGTGTGTGTGTCAGTCCGTCCGTCCGTCCGTCCCGCAGGGAACGTGGTGGCGAAGATCGTGTCCCCCATCGTGTCGGTGGTGGTGGTGGCGCTGGTGGGCGCCGGCGTCAGCTACTGCCGCTCCGGACGCCGCGGGAGCTGCGCCAGCCCCGCAGGTGACCCCACGGCTCGGTCCCGGGTTCGAGTCCCACCCGGGAGGGGCGCGGGCACAGGAAGTGGGAGGGACCGACCCCGCCTCCTACACCCGCCCGTCAATCGCGCGGGACCCGGGTTCGAGTTCCGCCGGGGGCGGGGGTCAGGCAGGAAGGGGAGAAGTGGATCCGGACAGGAAGTGGGGGCACTAGGGCCCGCCCCCCCGCGCCTGTCAATCAGTCCTGGCGGGTTCCGGGTTCAAATCCCCCGGTGGGTAAGGAAGGGAGCGTGCACAGACAGGAAATGGGAGAGAGCTAGTCCCGCCCGCTGTGCCTGTCAATCAACCGTGAGGGGCCCGGGTTCAAATTCCCCCGGGTGGGCGACAGGAAGTGGCGGCATCTGTAGACAGGAAGTACAACTAAGCCCCGCCCCCCGAGCCTGTCAATCAAACCCCTGCTGGTCCTGGGTTCAAATTCCCCCAGGTGGACGACAGGAAGTGGAGGCTTCTGTAGACAGGAACTGGGAGGACTAAGCCCCGCCCTCTGAGCCTGTCAATCAAACCACTCATGGTCCTGGGTTCAAATACCCACCGGGGAAAGGCAGGAAGTAGAAACGTCTACAGACAGGAAGTGCGAGTACTGATCCCGCCCCCTGCGCCTGTCAATCAACCGTGAGGGACCCGGAGTTCAAATTCCCCCAGGTCCCATACAGGAAGAGGAAGTGAATGCAGACAGGAAGTGAGAATCCTAATCCCGCCCCCTGTGCCTGTCAATCAACCCCTGAGGGACCCGGGTTCGAATCCCGCCAGACGGAAGTCAGCAGGGGGGAATGTCCACAGACAGGAAGTCGGATCACGCTGGCCCCGCCCCTTCCGCCTGTCAATCAGGCAGCCGAAGCGGGTGGCTGGGGATTCGAACCCCGGAAGAACCCTCAGGAGCTCCCGTTCTCGCCCGCAGAGACCGAGGTCGTGTGACGCCGCCGCCGACGTGAAGGACGACATCGTGCGGCCGGGGAGGGGGGAGGTGTGCGTTTGCCCGCCAGGACCCGGGTTCGAGTCCCTGGGACGCGCGTGAGGCCGGACCCGGGTGCGAATCCTGACCCGCGTGAAGCCGCGTGCGCGCCTCGGGCCCGCGCGTGCGTCTGGCGGCGTTCCGCGCTCCCGCCCCCTCCCCCCACCCCGGGGGGACGTTTGCCCAAAAATAAACTTAAATAAAGGAAATTCAAAAAAAAAATAAGAAAATAAAGTCAAGCCCCGCCTCCCCCCTCACCTGTCACTTCCTGCTGGGAGTCGTGTTCTGTCACTTCCTGTCTGTCTGCTCTGTCGGCCACTTCCTGGACATTGTGTCTCCCACTTCCTGTCAGCCTGGTTGCTAACTTCCGGTCTCGTCTGTCACTTCCTCGCAGTAGGGCTTGTCACTTCCTGTTGTTTCAGCACTTCCTGTCAACCTGTCACTTCCTGTGCGCTCTTTTGGCCACTTCCTGGACATTGTGTCTCCCACTTCCTGCCAGTTTGGGAGGTCACTTCCTGTCTCGTCTCTCACTTCCTGTTGGTCCCGCCTGTCGCTTCCTTCTCACTGTTTCTGCACTTCCTGTCAGGGCTTTCTGTCACTTCCTGTGAGGCCCGTCTATCACTTCCTAGACACGTGTCTGCCACTTCCGGTCAGCCTGGAAGGCCACTTCCTGTCTGTAGTGCCTGTAACGCTTGGTCAGCCTAGTGTGTCACTTCCTGTCTCGCCATTTCCTGTCACTTCCTGACACCCTTGCCTGTCACTTCCTGTCTGTCTTGTCAGTCGCTTCCCGTCCGTCTGACTTGCCCATGGGTTCCTCTTGGTCTCGGCCGTCACTTCCTGTTCACCCTTTTTACCTTCCTCTCGGTCTTGTCTGTCACTTCCTGTCAGCCCCGTCACTTCCTGAGCATCAGGTGTGCTACTTCCTGGCCCTCTGGTAAGTCACTTCCTGTTTTGTGCGTCACTTCCTGTGAGCTCTGTCATTTCCTGAACAGTATGTCTGCCGCTTCCCGTCAGCCTTGTAGGCCACTTCCTGTGTCGTCTGTCACTTCCAGAGAGCCCCGTCACTTCCTGATCACCATGTGTGCTACTTCCTCTCCCTCTGGTAGGTCATTTCCTGTTTTGTGCGTCACTTCCTGTGTGTTGTGTCTGTCACTTCCTGTGAGCTCCCTCACTTCCTGAAAAGTGTCTGCCACTTCCTGTCAGCCTTGTAGGTCACTTCCTGTATCTTCTGTCACTTCCTGTGAGACCTGTCACTTCCTGAACAGTCTGTCGGCCACTTCCTGTCACTCTGGAAGTTCACTTCCTGTCCCGTCAGTCACTTCCTCTGGGATCTGTCACTTCCTGAACAGTCTGTCGGCCACTTCCTGTCACTCTGGAATTTCACTTCCTGCCCCGTCTGTCACTTCCTGTGAGCTCTGTCATTTCCTGAACAGTATGTCTGCCACTTCCCGTCAGCCTTGTAGGCCACTTCCTGTGTCGTCTGTCACTTCCAGAGAGCCCCGTCACTTCCTGATCACCATGTGTGCTACTTCCTCTCCCTCTGGTAGGTCATTTCCTGTTTTGTGCGTCACTTCCTGTGTGTTGTGGCTGTCACTTCCTGTGAGCTCCCTCACTTCCTGAAAAGTGTCTGCCACTTCCTGTCGGCCTTGTAGTTCACTTCCTGTATCTTCTATCACTTCCTGTGAGACCTGTCACTTCCTGAACAGTCTGTCGGCCACTTCCTGTCACCCTGGAAATCCACTTCCTGCCCCGTCAGTCACTTCCTGTGAGACCTGTCACTTCCTGAGCAGTCTGTTGGCCACTTCCTGTCACTCTGGAAGTTCACTTCCTGTCCCGTCAGTTACTTCCTGTGAGACCTGTCACTTCCTGAACAGTCAGCCACTTCCTGTCACTCTGGAAATCCACTTCCTGTCCCGCCTATCACTTCCTGCACGTCCCCCCTTTCACTTCCTGTTCCCGGCGTCAGTCTCACCTGTGTCGCCGGTCACTTCCTGACAGTTCCTGTCTCGCTTCCTGTTTGTCTCGCCGGTCACTTCTGGCGCCCGGCAGCCGTCACTTCCTGGGTCGCCTGGCACTTCCTGCCCGCTGGGGTCCCGTCACCCCCCGCCCCTCCCCCACCCGGGGCGTCACACGTGTCACTTCCTGTCCATCCCGCCCCTCACTTCCTGCCTCTGTCGCCGGTCGCTTCCGTGCTTCCCTCGCTTCCCGTCCACGTCCGCGTCACTTCCTGTGTCTCTCTGTATCGCTTCCCGGGCGTCGCCTCCTCCACTTCCTGTTTATTCAACACCTTCACTTCCGCTTCCGGCCACTTCCGGGACGTCGTGCTTCCCCTCCCCCACTTCCTCCGACCCGTTTGAGACTTCCTGCGTCGTGGCCGCGACTTCCCGTGCGTGGGGTTGGGCACGGGAGACGTCCGTCACCCGATGTCCCGCCCACCCGTCAAGCCTTCTTCCCGCTCACTGGTCCTGGCGTCTGTCAATCACCCAAATGGCCCGCCTTCCCACCCACCTGTCAATCAATGTGGGTATTATGGGATGCACCTGTCCCCAGGCAGGGTATTATGGGATGTGTCTCTAGGAGAGAACATGCTGGGATGTGGGAAGGGGTATTATGGGATGTGGGAAGGGGTATTATGGGATGTGGGAAGCGGTATTATGGGATGTAGGAAGGTGTATTATGGGATGTGGGAACGGGTATTATGGGATGTGGAAGGGATATTATGGGATGTAGGAAGGGGTATTATGGGATGTGGGAAGCGGTATTATGGGATGTGGGAAGGGGTATTATGGGATGTGGGAAGCAGTATTATGGGATGTAGGAAGGGGTATTATGGGATGTGGGAAGGGGTATTATGGGATGTGTGTCGAGGGCAGGGCTGGGATGTAGGAAGGGGTATTATGGGATGTGGGAAGGGATATTATGGGATGTAGGAAGGGGTATTATGGGATGTAGGAAGCGGTATTATGGGATGCATCCATCCCTGAGCAGGGTATTATGGGATGTATCTCTAGGAGAGAACATTCTGGGATGTAGGAAGGGGTATTATGGGATGTGGGAAGGGGTATTATGGGATGCATCCATCCCCGAGCAGAGTATTTTGGGATGTATCTCTAGGAGAGAACATTCTGGGATGTAGGAAGGGGTATTATGGGATGTGTGTCGAGGGCACGGTATTATGGGATGTATCTCTAGGACGGGGAATTATGGGATGTATCTCTGGGATAGGATATTCTGGGATGTTGGACAGGATATTATGGGATGCATCCGTCCCCGAGCAGAGTATTTTGGGATGTGTCTCTAGGAGATAACATTCTGGGATGTAGGAGGGTGTATTATGGGATGTAGGATGGGGTGTTATGGGATGTGTGTGGAGGGCAGGGTATTATGGGATGTGTGTGTTGTGGGACAGGTTGTTATGGGATGTACCCCTAGGTCAGGTATTATGGGATGTGTCCGGCCTTGGACAGGGAATTATGGGATGTGTCGCTAGGATGGGGCATTATGGGATGTGTCTCTAGGACAGGATATTCTGGGATGTTGGGCAGGGTATTATGGGATGTACCTCTAGGTCAGGTATTATGGGATGTGTCTGGCTTACGACAGTGTATTATGGGATGTTTCTCTAGGACGGGGCATTATGGGATGTGTCTCTAGGACAGGGTACTATGGGATGTATCTCTAGGACAGGGTATTATGGGATGCGTCTCTAGGAGACGGTTTATGGGATGCGTCTCTAGGAGAGGGTATTATGGGATGCGTCTCTAGGAGAGGGTATTATGGGATGCGTCTCTAGGAGAGGGTATTATGGGATGCGTCTCTAGGAGAGGGTATTATGGGATGCGTCTGGGACCGCGTGTTGTGTGGAACAAGGGGTTCATGCAGAGGCCGCTGGACGTCAACCCCTCCCCCACCCCGGTCACCAGTGTCCCCGGCAACACGCACCGCCTATTATGGGATGCTCCAGCCTCACAGCACGTCAAGGGTCTGGAACTCACGCCCCTCCGAGGACAGGGTATTATGGGATGCCGGGCAGGGTATTATGGGATGCACCTCCTACAACAGCGCATCATGGGATGCGTCCCCTAAAACACCCCCGTATTATGGGATGTGGCTGTCTCCTAGGAGAGGGCAGTATGGGACTTGTGCGGTGTACAGCGGTATATTATGGGATGCATCTCCAGGAGCAGTGTATTATGGGATGTAGCTGCCAGAGCATTGCATCATGGGACGCCTCCCACCACCACCCTAGCACAGCGTATTATGGGATGTAGCCGCTGGAGCAGTGCATTATGGGACGTCTCCCACCACCACCCTATTGTGGGATGTGTCTGTGTCCTAGAACAGCGTATTATGGGTTGTCGCTCTACAGCAGTGCATGATGGGATGCGTCTCCCCACACTAGCATATTATGGGATGCGTCTCTTCTAGCACAGTGTATTATGGGATGTCACTCTACAGCAGTGCATGACGGGATGCGTCTCCCAGCACACCATATTATGGGATACGTCTCTTCTAGCACAGCATATTATGGGATGTCACTGTACAGCAGTGCATGATGGGAGGCACCTCCCCACACCACCATATTATGGGATGCGCCTCTTCTACCACAGCATATTATGGGATGCATCTCTACAGCAGTGCATGACGGGATGCATCTCCCAGCACCACCATATTATGGGATGTGTCTCTTCTAGCACAGCATATTATGGGATGTCGCTGTACAGCAGTGCATGATGGGAGGCACCTCCCCACACCACCATATTATGGGATGCGCCTCTTCTACCACAGCATATTATGGGATGCATCTCTACAGCAGTGCATGACGGGATGCGTCTCCCAGCACACCATATTATGGGATACGTCTCTTCTAGCACAGCATATTATGGGATGTCGCTGTACAGCAGTGCATGATGGGAGGCACCTCCCCACACCACCATATTATGGGATGCGCCTCTTCTACCACAGCATATTATGGGATGCATCTCTACAGCAGTGCATGACGGGATGCATCTCCCAGCACCACCATATTATGGGATGTGTCTCTTCTAGCACAGCATATTATGGGATGTCGCTGTACAGCAGTGCATGATGGGAGGCACCTCCCCACACCACCATATTATGGGATGCGCCTCTTCTACCACAGCATATTATGGGATGCATCTCTACAGCAGTGCATGACGGGATGCATCTCCCAGCACCACCATATTATGGGATGTGTCTCTTCTAGCACAGCATATTATGGGATGTCGCTGTACAGCAGTGCATGATGGGATGCATCTCCCCACACCACCGTATTATGGGATGCGTCTCTTCTAGCACAGCATATTATGGGATGCACCTCTACAGCAGTGCATGATGGGATGCATCTCCCAGCACCACCGTATTATGGGATGCGTCTCTTCTAGCACAGAGTATTATGGGATGCATCTCTACAGCAGTGCATGATGGGATGTAGTGTCCTAGAACAGCGTATTATGGGATGCACCTCTACTGCAGTGCATGATGGGATGCGTCTCCCAGCACCACCATATTATGGGATGCGTCTCTTCTAGCACAGTGTATTATGGGATGCATCTCTACAGCAGTGCATGATGGGATGTAGTGTCCTAGATCAGCGTATTATGGGATGTACCTAAACAGCAGTGCATGATGGGATGCATCTCCCAGCTCCACCGTATTATGGGATGCGTCTCTTCTAGCACAGAGTATTATGGGATGCATCTCTACAGCAGTGCATGATGGGATGTAGTGTCCTAGATCAGCGTATTATGGGATGTCGCTCTACAGCAGTGCATGATGGGATGCGTCTCCCAACACCACCATATTATGGGATGCGTCTCTTCTAGCACAGCATATTATGGGATGCACCTCTACTGCAGTGCATGATGGGATGCGTCTCCCAACACCACCATATTATGGGATGCGTCTCTTCTAGCACAGTGTATTATGGGATGCACCTCTACAGCAGTGCATGATGGGATCCGTCTCCCAACACCACCATATTATGGGATGCGTCTCTTCTAGCACAGTGTATTATGGGATGCATCTCTACAGCAGTGCATGATGGGATGTAGTGTCCTAGATCAGCGTATTATGGGATGTACCTAAACAGCAGTGCATGATGGGATGCATCTCCCAGCTCCACCGTATTATGGGATGCGTCTCTTCTAGCACAGAGTATTATGGGATGCATCTCTACAGCAGTGCATGATGGGATGTAGTGTCCTAGATCAGCGTATTATGGGATGTCGCTCTACAGCAGTGCATGATGGGATGCGTCTCCCAACACCACCATATTATGGGATGCGTCTCTTCTAGCACAGCATATTATGGGATGCACCTCTACAGCACTGCATGATGGGATGCAGTGTCCTAGAACAGCGTATTATGGGATGTCGCTCTACAGCAGTGCATGATGGGATGCGTCTCCCAACACCACCATATTATGGGATGCGTCTCTTCTAGCACAGCATATTATGGGATGCACCTCTACAGCAGTGCATGATGGGATGCATCTCCCAGCACCACCGTATTATGGGATGCGTCTCTTCTAGCACAGAGTATTATGGGATGCATCTCTACAGCAGTGCATGATGGGATGCAGTGTCCTAGAACAGCGTATTATGGGATGTCGCTCTACAGCAGTGCATGATGGGATGCAGTGTCCTAGAACAGCGTATTATGGGATGTACCTCTACAGCAGTGCATGATGGGATGCGTCTCCCAACACCACCATATTATGGGATGCGTCTCTTCTAGCACAGTGTATTATGGGATGCACCTCTACAGCAGTGCATGACGGGATGCGTCTCCCAGCACCACCATATTATGGGATGCGTCTCTTCTAGCACAGCGTATTATGGGATGCATCTCTACAGCAGTGCATGATGGGATGTAGTGTCCTAGAACAGCGCATTATGGGATGCACCTCTACAGCAGTGCATGACGGGATGCATCTCCCAGCACCACCATATTATGGGATGTGTCTCTTCTAGCACAGCATATTATGGGATGCACCTCTACAGCACTGCATGATGGGATGCATCTGCCAACACCACCATATTATGGGATGCGTCTCTTCTAGCACAGAGTATTATGGGATGCACCTTCAGCTTCCTGTGGGAAGGGGGCGTGACCCAGGCTTTGGGATGCATCTCCCAGGAGAAGGTATTATGGGATGTACGCGTCCAATCGCACTGTATTAGAGGAGGGAGGCGTCTCCTAGGACAGAGTATTATGGGGTTGATGCGTCAGTGTATTATGGGATGTAGCGTCCTCGGTCAGGGTATTATGGGATGTACGTCTACAGCAGTGCATGATGGGGTGAGTCTCCTGGCACCAACATATTATGGGATGCGTCTCTTCTAGCACAGAGTATTATGGGATGCATCTCTACAGCAGTGCATGACGGGATGTAGTGTCCTAGAACAGCGCATTATGGGATGTATCGCTACAGCAGTGCATGATGGGATGCGTCTCCAAGCACCACCATATTATGGGATGCGTCTCTTCTAGCACAGCATATTATGGGATGCACCTCTACAGCACTGCATGATGGGATGCAGTGTCCTAGAACAGCGTATTATGGGATGTCGCTCTACAGCAGTGCATGATGGGATGCGTCTCCCCACACCACCATATTATGGGATGCGTCTCTTCTAGCACAGCATATTATGGGATGCACCTCTACAGCAGTGCATGATGGGATGCATCTCCCAGCACCACCGTATTATGGGATGCGTCTCTTCTAGCACAGCATATTATGGGATGTCGCTGTACAGCAGTGCATGATGGGATGCATCTCCCAGCACCACCGTATTATGGGATGCGTCTCTTCTAGCACAGCGTATTATGGGATGCACCTCTACAGCAGTGCATGATGGGATGTAGTGTCCTAGATCAGCGTATTATGGGATGTACCTCTACAGCAGTGCATGATGGGATGCATCTCCCAGCACCACCATATTATGGGATGCGTCTCTTCTAGCACAGAGTATTATGGGATGCACCTCTACAGCAGTGCATGATGGGATGCAGTGTCCTAGAACAGCGTATTATGGGATGTCGCTCTACAGCAGTGCATGATGGGATGCGTCTCCCAGCACCACCGTATTATGGGATGCGTCTCTTCTAGCACAGCGTATTATGGGATGTCGCTGTACAGCAGGGCATGACGGGATGCATCTCCCCACACCACCGTATTATGGGATGCGTCTCGTCTAGCACAGCGTATTATGGGATGCATCTCCACAGCAGTGCATGATGGGATGCGTCTCCCAGCTCCACCATATTATGGGATGCGTCTCTTCTAGCACAGAGTATTATGGGATGCATCTGTACAGCAGTGCATGATGGGATGTAGTGTCCTAGAACAGCATATTATGGGATGTACCTCTACAGCAGTGCATGATGGGATGCGTCTCCCAGCACCACCATATTATGGGATGCGTCTCTTCTAGCACAGAGTATTATGGGATGCATCTCTACAGCAGTGCATGATGGGATGTAGTGTCCTAGAACAGCGTATTATGGGATGTACCTCTACAGCAGTGCATGATGGGATGCGTCTCCCAACACCACCATATTATGGGATGCGTCTCTTCTGGCAGCGTATTATGGGATGCATCTTTAGCCTCCAGTGGGAAGGGGGTGTGACCCACGTTTTGGCATGCATCTCTTAGGACAGGGTATTATGGGATGCATCTCCTAAGAGAAGGAATTATGGGATGTGTGTGCCCTGGGAATGCGTCTCCTAGCAGACAATTATGGGATAGAATACTTCCAGAGCGGTGTATTATGGGATGCATCTCTACCGCAGTGCATTGTGGGACGCAGCTCTCCTAGCACAGCGTATTATGGGATGTACCTCTACCACAGCGCATGATGGGATGTGTCTCCTAGCACCAGCATATTATGGGATGCATCCCCTAGGACAGAGTATTATGGGATAGATGCGTCAGTTTATTATGCAATGTATCTCTACAGCAGGGCATGATGGGATGCGTCTCCCAACACCACCATATTATGGGATGTCGCTCTACAGCAGTGCATGATGGGATGCGTCTCCTAGCACCACCATATTATGGGATGCGTCTCCTCTAGCACAGCGTATTATGGGATGCATCTTGAGCCTCCTGTGGGAAGGCGGCGTGACCCAGGCTTTGGGATGCATCTCCTAGGAGAAGGTATTATGGGATGCATCTCCTAGGGCAGGGAATTATGGGATGTATGAGTCCTAGAGCGCTGTATTAGGGGAGGCGACAACTAGGACAGAGTATTATGGGATTGATGCGTCAGTGTATTATGGGATGCAGCGTATTATGGGATGTCGCTCTACAGCAGTGCATGATGGGATGCGTCTCCCAACACCACCATATTATGGGATACGTCTCTTCTAGCACAGCATATTATGGGATGCACCTCTACAGCAGTGCATGACGGGATGCATCTCCCAGCACCACCTTATTATGGGATGCGTCTCTTGTAGCACAGAGTATTATGGGATGTATCTCTACAGCAGTGCATGATGGGATGTTGTGTCCTAGAACAGCGCATTATGGGATGTATCGCTACAGCAGTGCATGATGGGATGCGTCTCCTAGCACCACCATATTATGGGATGCGTCTCTTCTAGCACAGTGTATTATGGGATGCATCTCCACAGCAGTGCATGATGGGATGTAGTGTCCTAGAACAGCGTATTATGGGATGCACCTCTACTGCAGTGCATGATGGGATGCGTCTCCCAGCACCACCATATTATGGGATGCGTCTCTTCTAGCACAGTGTATTATGGGATGCACCTCTACTGCAGTGCATGATGGGATGCGTCTCCCAGCTCCACCATATTATGGGATGCGTCTCTTCTAGCACAGCGTATTATGGGATGTCGCTCTACAGCAGTGCATGACGGGATGCATCTCCCAGCACCACCATATTATGGGATGCGTCTCTTCTAGCACAGCATATTATGGGATGCACCTCTACAGCAGTGCATGATGGGATGCATCTCCCAGCACCACCGTATTATGGGATGCGTCTCTTCTAGCACAGAGTATTATGGGATGCATCTCTACAGCAGTGCATGATGGGATGTAGTGTCCTAGAACAGCGTATTATGGGATGCACCTCTACTGCAGTGCATGATGGGATGCGTCTCCCAACACCACCATATTATGGGATGCGTCTCTTCTAGCACAGTGTATTATGGGATGCATCTCTACAGCAGTGCATGATGGGATGTAGTGTCCTAGATCAGCGTATTATGGGATGTACCTAAACAGCAGTGCATGATGGGATGCATCTCCCAGCTCCACCGTATTATGGGATGCGTCTCTTCTAGCACAGAGTATTATGGGATGCATCTCTACAGCAGTGCATGATGGGATGTAGTGTCCTAGATCAGCGTATTATGGGATGTCAGTCTACAGCAGTGCATGATGGGATGTAGTGTCCTAGATCAGCGTATTATGGGATGTACCTCTACAGCAGTGCATGACGGGATGCATCTCCCAGCTCCACCATAGTATGGGATGCGTCTCTTCTAGCACAGAGTATTATGGGATGCATCTCTACAGCAGTGCATGATGGGATGTAGTGTCCTAGAACAGCGTATTATGGGATACACCTCTACAGCAGTGCATGATGGGATGCGTCTCCCAGCACCACCATAGTATGGGATGCGTCTCTTCTAGCACAGAGTATTATGGGATGCATCTCTACAGCAGTGCATGATGGGATGCATCTCCCAGCTCCACCATATTATGGGATGCGTCTCGTCTAGCACAGCGTATTATGGGATGCATCTCCACAGCAGTGCATGATGGGATGTAGTGTCCTAGATCAGCGTATTATGGGATGCACCTCTACTGCAGTGCATGATGGGATGCGTCTCCCAGCACCACCATATTATGGGATGCGTCTCTTCTAGTGCAGTGTATTATGGGATGTCGCTCTACAGCAGGGCATGATGGGATGTAGTGTCCTAGAACAGCGTATTATGGGATGCACCTCTACTGCAGTGCATGATGGGATCCGTCTCCCCACACCACCATATTATGGGATGCGTCTCTTCTAGCACAGAGTATTATGGGATGCATCTCCACAGCAGTGCATGATGGGATGTAGTGTCCTAGAACAGCGTATTATGGGATGCACCTCTACAGCAGTGCATGATGGGATGCGTCTCCCAGCTCCACCATATTATGGGATGCGTCTCTTCTAGCACAGAGTATTATGGGATGCATCTCTACAGCAGGGCATGATGGGATGTAGTGTCCTAGATCAGCGTATTATGGGATGTATCTCTACAGCAGTGCATGACGGGATGCATCTCCAAGCACCACCATATTATGGGATGCGTCTCTTCTAGCACCATATTATGGGATGCATCTTTAGCCTCCAGTGGGAAGGGGGCGTGACCCACGTTTTGGCATGCATCTCTTAAGACAGGGTATTATGGGATGCATCTCCTAAGAGAAGGAATTATGGGATGTGTGTGCCCTGGGAATGCGTCTCCTAGCAGACAATTATGGGATAGAATACTTCCAGAGCAGTGTATTATGGGATGCATCTCTACCGCAGTGCATTATGGGACGCAGCTCTCCTAGCACAGCGTATTATGGGATGTACCTCTACCACAGCGCATGATGGGATGTGTCTCCTAGCACCAGCATATTATGGGATGCATCCCCTAGGACAGAGTATTATGGGATAGATGCGTCAGTTTATTATGCAATGTATCTCTACAGCAGGGCATGATGGGATGTGTCTCCCAACACCACCATATTATGGGATGTCGCTCTACAGCAGTGCATGATGGGATGCGTCTCCTAGCACCACCATATTATGGGATGCGTCTCTTCTAGCACAGCGTATTATGGGATACATCTTGAGCTTCCTGTGGGAAGGGGGAGTGACCCAGGCTTTGGGATGCATCTCCTAGGAGAAGGTATTATGGGATGCATCTCCTAGCACCGGGAATTATGGGATGTACGAGTCCTAGAGCGCTGTATTAGGGGAGGCGTCTCCCAGGACAGAGTATTATGGGATTGATGCGTCAGTGCATTATGGGATGCATCCCTACAGCAGTGCATTATGGGATGCAACTGTCCTAGAACAGCCTATTATGGGATGTCGCTCTACAGCAGTGCATGATGGGATGCGTCTCCCAGCACCACCATATTATGGGATGCGTCTCGTCTAGCACAGCGTATTATGGGATGCATCTTGAGCCTCCTGTGGGAAGGGGGCGTGACCCAGGCTTTGGGATGCATCTCCTAGGAGAAGGTATTATGGGATGCATCTCCTAGGAGAAGGTATTATGGGATGCATCTCCTAGGACCGGGAATTATGGGATGTACGAGTCCTAGAGCGCTGCATTAGGGAAGGCGTCTCCTAGGACAGAGTATTATGGGATTGATGCGTCAGTGTATTATGGGATGCATCCCTACAGCAGTGCATTATGGGATGCAACTGTCCTAGAACAGCGTATTATGGGATGTCGCTCTACAACAGTGCATGATGGGATGCGTCTCCTAGCACCACCATATTATGGGATGCGTCTCTTCTAGCGCAGCGTATTATGGGATGCATCTTGAGCCTCCTGTGGGAAGGGGAGTGACCCAGGCTTTGGGATGCATCTCCTAGGAGAAGGTATTATGGGATGCATCTCCTAGGACCGGGAATTATGAGAAGGTATTATGGGATGCATCTCCTAGGGCAGGGAATTATGGGATGTCCGTGACCTAAAGCGCTGTATTAGGGAAGGCGTCTCCTAGGACAGTATTATGGGATGGATGCATGAGTGCATTATGGGATGCATCTCCACAGCAGTGCATTATGGGATGCCACTGTCCCTGGAACAGGGCATGGTGGGATGCGCCTCAACTGCAGGGCATGATGGGATGCGTCTCCCAGCACCACCATATTATGGGATGGGACCGCGTCAGCAAGCACAGTGTATTCCAGAGCTGCCAATCAAACACAACGTCGGGGACCGGCAGCCTCCCAGAGGCCCCCCCGAGCCGGGGTGTCCCCCAGATGTCCATCAACGCCCAGGGCCCCTCCCACGAACCCCCAACAGTCACCCCCACAAGAAAACAGGAAGTGCCTCTGGGAGGAGGGGGCGGGACCCAACCGTCATTGAACATCCACGGTTGGCCCAAGGGCCTGTCAATCACTCCCCAAACAGGAAGCGCCACGCGCCGGAAGGGGCGTGGCCCAGGTGCCACGGCTCGCTGAGGATTGGCCGGGGGCACATGTCAATCAACACGGAAACCGGAAGTGGTGCTGCTCGACCCCCCCCCCCCCCCGGGAGGCCGTGGGGTGCCGGAGAAGGGCTGCTCAGTGGTCAGCGCTGCGCCCGGCGACGTCCAGTGTGCTTGTCAAATAAGACCCGCCTCCCGCCCACACCTCCCGCCAATCAAACCGCCAGAGCCAATCAAACCGCGCAAAGCCCACCCCCCCAGCCCCTGTCCATCATCCAAAAAAAGAGCCCACCCGAGCGCCAGTGATCCCGCCCTCTGCGTCCCGTCAATCATACAGATCCCAGCCTGTCAATCAAAGCGAAAGAGCCCGCCCCCCCCACCACCACCGCCCCCGAGGAGGCAGGACTCGAACCCACGGCCCCCGTTTCCGAGACGCCGCGACGCCCGCGGGGGACGGCGGGACTCGAACCCACGTCCCCGTCCCGCCTCAGGCGGGACCCGAACCCGCGTCCCCCTCCCGGCAGCGGCAGGCGCGGCCGCAGCAGGGCTGCAGCCACGGGCGCCACACGTTGTAGATGGAGCCCAGCTGCTGCGTCAGCGTCCGCGACAGCGTCAGCCGGTGCCCGCGCACCGCCCGGCCCACCGCCTCCAGCGCCGCCGCCGCCGCCGGGTCGTCGCCGCGGGCGCCGTCGCCGGGCGCCGGGAGGGGCCGCCGCTCGCCGGGGTCGGAGGTCAGCTCGAAGAGCAGCGGCGGGCGGTGGTCGCGCACGCCGTCGCCGTGGCACGGGCACACGGCCCGCCCGTAGCACGCGCCCGCGCCCGCCGGCTCGGGCAGCGGCGTCGAGAAGTGCACCTTCCACAGCTTCCCGTCTGCGGCGGGGGAGGGGGCGGGGGCGGGAAGTCAGGGACGGGAAGTGAGGGGGGAGGGGGCGGCCGGGGAGCGGGAAGTACGGGGGAAACCGGGGGAAGGGAGGCGTGACTTATTTCGCGGCGCGGGGGCGACGGGCAGCATGAGGTGATCTCGCGGGCGGGGCGAGGGAAGCGAGGGGCGGGGCGCGGTTGGGAAACAGGAAGCGGGAAACGTTTCACGTTTTGGAGACAGGAAGCGTGGGGGGGGTCAGGTGGCCGAGAAACAGGAAGTGTGTGACACATTTCACGGTGCAGAGCGGGGAAGCGTGAGGTATTTCGCGGGCAGGGAACGGGAAGCGTGAGACATGGCGCGGTTGGGAAACAGGAAGCGGGACATATATCACAGGGTGTGGAAACAGGAAGCGGGAAATGCTTCACGTTTGGGAGACAGGAAGCGTGGGGGGGTCAGGTGGCCAAGGAACAGGAAGTGTGTGACACATTTCACAGTGCACAGACAGGAAGTGTGAGGTAATTCACGGCCAGGGAACAGGAATCGTGAGACATGGCACATTCGGAAACAGGAAGTGGGACATATATCACAGGGTGTGGAATCAGGAAGTGGGAAATGTTTCACGTTTTGGAGACAGGAAGTGTGAAATTGTTCACAGCCAGGGAACAGGAAGCGTGAGACATGGCACGTTCGGAAACAGGAAGTGGGACACATATCACAGGGCGTGGAGACAGGAAGCGGGAAATGCTTCACATTTTGGAGACAGGAAGGGTGGGGGGTCAGGTGGCCAAGGAACAGGAAGTGGGTGACACATTTCACAGTGCAGAGCGGGGAAGCGTGAGGTATTTCACGGGCAGGGAACGGGAAGCGCGAGTCATGGCGCGGTTGGGAAACAGGAAGTGGGACGTATGTCACGGGGCGTGTAAACAGGAAGTGGGAGGTGTTTCACGCTTTGGAGACAGGAAGCGTGTGACATATTTCACAGTGCAGAGCTGGGAAGCGTGAGGTATTTCGCGGGCAGGCAACGGGAAGCAAGAAGCAGGGCGCGGTTGGGAAACAGGAAGTGGGACGTATGTCACGGGGCGTGGAGACGGGAAGTGGGAAATGATTCACGTTTTGGAGACAGGAAGTGTGAAATTGTTCACGGCCAGGGAACAGGAAGTGTGAGACATGGCATGGTTGGGAAACAGGAAGTGGGACACATATCACAGGGCGTGGAGACAGGAAGTGGGAAATGCTTCACGTTTCGGAGACAGGAACTGTGGGAGGTCAGGTGGCCGAGAAACAGGAAGTGTGTGACACATTTCACAGTGAAGAGACAGGAAGCGTGAGGTATTTCGTGGGCAGGGAACAGGAAGCCTGAGATATGGCACACTTGGGAAACAGGAAGGGGGACATATGTCACGGGGCATGGAAACAGGAAGTGGCAAATGTTTCTCGTTTTGGAGACAGGAAGTGTGAAATGTTTCTCGTTTTGGAGACAGGAAGTGGGAAATGTTTCACATTTTGGAGACAGGAAGTGGGAAATGTTTCACGTTTTGGAGACAGAGAGTGTGGAATTGTTCACAGCCAGGAAACAGGAAGTGTGAGACATGGCACAGTTAGGAAACAGGAAGCGGGAAATGCTTCACTTTTTGGAGACAGGAAGTGTGCGACACATTTCACAGCGCACAGATGGGAAGCATGAGGTATTTCACGGGCAGGGAACAGGAAGTGTGAGACATGGCACGGTTGGGAAACAGGAAGTGGGACATATGTCATGGGGTGTGGAAGCCGGAAGTAGAAGTGTTTCTCGTTTTGGAGACAGGGAGTGTGGAATTGTTCACGGCCAGGGAACAGGAAGCGTGAGACATGGCATGTTCGGAAACAGGAAGTGGGACACATATCAAAGGGCGTGGAAACAGATAGTGGGAAATGTTTCATGTTTTCAAAACAGGAAGTGTGTGACACATTTCACAGTGCAGAGATGGGAAGCGTGTAATATTTCACAGCCAGGGAACAGGAAGCGTGAGACATGGCATGGTTGGGAAACAGGAAGTGGGACACTTGGGGCGTGGAAACAGGAAGTGGGAAATGTTCCACGTTTTGGAGACAGGAAGTGTGGGAGGTCAGGTGGCCGAGAAACAGGAAGTGTGTGACACATTTCACAGTGCACAGAAAGTGAAATATTTCACAGCCAGGGAACAGGAAGCATGAGACATGGCACAGTTAGGAAACAGGAAGCGGGACATATATCACAGGGCGTGGAAACAGGAAGTGGGAAATGTTTCACGTTTTGGAGACAGGAAGTGTGGGAGGTCAGGTAGCAGAGAAACAGGAAGTGTGTGACACATTTCACAGTGCACAGACAGGAAGCGTGAAATATATCACAGCCAGGGAACAGGAAGCGTGAGACATGGCACGGTTGGGAAACAGGAAGTGGGACATATATCATGGGGCGTGGAAACAGGAAGTGGGAAATGTTTCACGTTTTGGAGACAGGAAGTGTGGGAGGTCAGGTGGCCAAGGAACAGGAAGTGTGTGACACATTTCACAGTGCACATAAAGTGTGAAATATTTCACAGCCAGGGAGCAGGAAGCGTGAGACATGGCACGGTTAGGAAACAGGAAGCGGGACATATATCACAGAGTGTGGAAACAGGAAGTGGGAAATGTTTCACGTTTTGGAGACAGGAAGTGTGGGAGGTCAGGTAGCAGAGAAACAGGAAGTGTGTGACACATTTCACAGTGCACAGACAGGAAGTGTGAAATATTTCACAGCCAGGGAACAGGAAGCGTGAGACGTGGCACGTTCGGAAACAGGAAGTGGGACATATATCACAGGGTGTGGAAACAGGAAGTGGGAGATGTTCCACGTTTTGGAGACAGGAAGTGTGGGAGGTCAGGTAGCAGAGAAACAGGAAGTGTGTGACACATTTCACAGTGCACAGACAGGAAGCATGAAATATTTCACGGCCAGGGAACAGGAAGCATGAGACATGGCACGTTCGGAAACAGGAAGTGGGACATATATCATTGGGCGTGGAAACAGGAAGTGGGAAATGTTTTACATTTTGGAAACAGGAAGTGTGGGAGGTCAGGTGGCCGAGAAACAGGAAGTGTGTGACATATTACACAGCGTGGAGATGGGAAGCGTGAAATATTTCAGTCTGGAAACAGGAGGTGTGACATGTTACACAGTGTGGGATCAGGAAGTTGAAATATTTTGCAGCCAGGGAACAGGAAGCGTGAGACAAGGCATGGTTGGGAAACAGGAAGTGTGACATATATCACAGAGTGTGGAAACAGGAAGTGAGGAAGGTTATGTCACCTGCATGCAGAGATTGTGGGCTATCAAGCAGTTAGGAAAAAGGAAGCAAGGATAACACTATGACCAGGAAGCAGGAAACAGGAAGTACGGATGATCACGTGAACAGGAAACAGGAAGTATAGCTCACGCACCCAGGCAGCAGGAAGTGCAGAAGATCACAGAGCCGGGCAACAGGAAGTGCAGAAGATCGTTATCATGTCTCCGGGAAACAGGAAGTGTGGAATATCAGAGGACCAGGAAACAGGAAGTGGAGAATATCATCCAGCTGGAAAACAGGAAGTGAGGGTTATTATCCTCCAGGTAGGAAACAGGAACAAGGGAAGAGGTCATGTATCCAGGAAACAGGAAGTGCCGAGGATCACATGCAGCCGGGAAGCAGGAAGTGTGGATCATCAATACATCCCAGCCAGGAAACAGGAAGTATGGAAGATCACAATGTGTGAAACAGGAAGTTTGTGGGGTTACGTCTCAAGGAAACAGGAAGTGTAGTGAATCTCTAACTCCAAGCCAGGAAACCGGAAGTGCAGGCTCCACACATCCAGGAAACAGAAAAAAGGTAAAATAATGCCTGCCTGCATCCAGGAAACAGGAAGTGTCCAGCATCAATATTTACAACCCAGGAAACAGGAAGTCAGGCAGATCACATTCCGGGAACAGGAAGTGTGCATGACCAGAGAGCAGGAAGTGCGGAAGATCACACACCCGGGGCACAGGAAGAGAGGAAGATCATAACTCCAGGAAACAGGAAGTGTGGATTATCCCCATCTACCAGTCAGGAAACGGGAAGTGCGGGAACCTCTAATGCAGGAAACAGGAAACATGTAGGATAATGTATGCATCTGGGAAACAGGAAGTGTGCAGCCTCAGTATTTCCGAGGCAGGAAACAGGAAGTGTAGAGCATCTCTAACTCCCAGCCAGGAAACAGGAAGGGTGGGGTTCACGCACCCAGGAAACAGGAAGCGGGTAGCACCAACACTTCCAATCCAGGACAAGAATTCAGGCTGATCACATTCCAGAAACCGGAAGTGCGGGTGACTGGAAAACAGGAAGTGTGGAAGACCCCACACCCGGGACAAAGGAAGTGGGGAAGATCATAACTCCAGATAACAGGAAGTTTGGAGAGCATGCGTGACGGAAACAGGAAACATGAAGGATAACACATGCGACTGGGAAACAGGAAGTGTGCAGCCTCAGCATTTCCGAGGCAGGAAACAGGAAGTGGTGCAGATCACAGTTGTGGAAGAAGGGAAGTGCGGTGGATCTGACTTCCAGAGGACGGGAAGTGGGTTAAGACACTTCCGGGAAGTGAAGAGATTCTCCACCGTGCTTGCAGGAAACAGGAAGTGCGGAAGATCAGGCACCCAGGAAACAGGAAGTGTGGAATATCAGTCACCCGGGGAACAGGAAGTGCGGAAGATCAGGCACACAGAAAACAGAAAGTGAATATCAGTCACCCAGGAAACAGGAAGTGCGGAATATCAGTCACCCGGGAAACAGGAAGTGCGGAAGATCAGGCACACAGAAAACAGAAAGTGAAGATCAGTCACCCAGGAAACAGGAAGTGAAGATCAGGCACACAGGAAACAGGAAGTGCGGAAGATCAGGCACCCGGGAATCAGGACGTGCGGAAGATCAGTCACACAGGAAACAGGAAGTGCGGAATATCAGTCACCCAGGAAACAGGAAGTGCGGAATATCAGTCACCCGGGAAACAGGAAGTGCGGAAGATCAGTCACCCGGGAAACAGGAAGTGAAGATCAGGCACACAGGAAACAGAAAGTGGAAGATCAGCCACCTGGGAATCAGGAAGTGTGGAAGATCAGTCACCCAGGAAACAGGAAGTGAAGATCAGGCACACAGGAAACAGAAAGTGCGGAAGATCAGCCACCTGGGAAACAGGAAGTGAAGATCAGCCACCTGGGAAACAGGAAGTGAAGATCAGCCACCTGGGAAACAGGAAGTGAAGATCAGGCACACAGGAAACAGAAAGTGCAGAAGATCAGGCACCCGGGAATCAGGAAGTGTGGAAGATCAGTCACCTGGGAAACAGGAAGTGAAGATCAGCCACCTGGGAAACAGGAAGTGAAGATCAGGCACACAGGAAATAGGAAGTGAAGATCAGGCACACAGGAAACAGGAAGTGCAGAAGATCAGCCACCTGGGAAACAGGAAGTGAAGATCAGGCACACAGGAAACATAAAGTGCGGAAGATCAGCCACCTGGGAAACAGGAAGTATAGATCAGGCACACAGGAAACAGGAAGTGGAGATCAGCCACCCGGGAAATAGGAAGAGCGGAAGATCAGTCACCCGGGAAACAGGAAGCGGGGCGTGTCGCCTGCATGAGGGAGGGGCCGGGCGGCGCGCGCGCGTTGCCGCGGGCGACTCACGTTCGCGGTCGGCGTAGCGGGCGGCGTGCAGGAACAGCTGGCAGTAGTGCAGCAGCACGTCGTGGGCCGAGCGCTCCGTCTCCCCGCGCAGCAGCGGCATCAGGTCCCGCCCGTCGATCACCCTGGCGGGCACGGTGGGGGGGGGGCGGGGGAGGAGAGACGGTGGCCGTTTTGAGATCGCCACGGCGACGGTGCCACGGGGTCAGAGGGGTGGGTGGAGAAGAGGGCGGGTCCCCGGCAGGCGGACGGCGGGCTCGGGGTGGGGGAGGGGTGTAGGGGAGAGAGGGCGGCCATTGCAGATCGCCATGGCGACGGTGCGGGGGGGGGAGGGGAGGAGAGCGCGGGTCCCAGACGGGCGAATGGCGGGCACGGTGTGGGTGGAGGGGGGCGGGGAGGAGACGGCGGCCATTGGGGATCGCCATGGCGACGGAGCGGGGGGTGGGAAGGGAGGGTGAAGAGGGCGGGTTACCGGCAGGGGTTTTGCGGGCACGGGGTGGGGGAGGGCTGTAGGGGGGAGACGGCGGCCATTGGAGGGGATCGCCATGGCGATGGTGCCAGGGGGACGGTGGGGGGGGCGAGGGGAGGAGGCGGCGGCCTTTGGAGGAGATCGCCATGGCGACCGAGCTGCGGGGGAGGGCTCGGGCGGGTTGAGAAGAGGGCGGGACCTCGGCGGCCGAATGGCGGGCACGGGTGGGGGGAGGGGTCGTGGGGGGACGCGGCGGCCATTGGAGGAGATCGCCATGGCGACGAAGCGGTGGGGGGGCATGGGGGTGGAGAAGAGGGCGGGCCCGCAGCAGGACGACGGCGGGCGCGGGGCGGGGGAGGGGGGATGGCGGGGAGGAGACGGCGGCCGTCGGAGATCGCCATGGCGACGGTGCCAGTGGGAGGGCGGGCCCGCCCCGACCCCCCGCCCGCGCCCACCTGTCCTCGGGCAGCGGCGCCCCGCCGAGCAGCGCGACGGTGGGGAAGACGTCCATGAGGCTGGTGGGCTCGTCCGACACGCGCCCCGCGGGCAGCACCCCGGGCCACCGGAAGATGCCCGGCACGCGGATGCCGCCCTCCCAGCCCGCCATGCCTTTGCCGCCTGTCGGGAGGGGGAGGGAGGGGCCGGAAGTCAGGGGGCGGGGCCTGATCCGGGGCGACGGGGAGCCCGCCATGACCAGGGATGGGGGCAGGGCGGCCGGGGAGGGAACAGGAAGTGACGTCACCGGTGACCGGAAGTGAGGGGGCGGGGCCTGATCCCGGGCGGCGGGGAGTCCGCCATGACCAGGGATGGCGGCAGGCGGCCGGGGAAGGGAACAGGAAGTGACGTCATCGGTGACCGGAAGTGAGGGGCGGGACCTAATCCCGGGCAGTGGGGAGTCCATCATGACCAGGGATGGCGGCGGGCGGCCAGGGAGGGAACAGGAAGTGACGTCATCGGTGACCGGAAGTGTAGGGCGGGACCTAGTCCGGGGCAACGGGCGCCCACCAAATGAAGGATGGGGGCAGGGCGGACGTAGAGGGAACAGGAAGTGACGTCATCGGTTAAAGGAAGTGGGGGCGGGACCTAGTCCGGGAAAACGGGTGCCCACCAAAGGAGGGATGGGGGCAGGGCGGCAGTGGAGGGAACAGGAAGTGACGTCATCGGTGACCGGAAGTGGAGGGCGGGACCTAGTCCAGGACAACGGGTGCCTGCCTTAACCAGGGATGGCGGCAGGTGGCCGTGGAGGGAACAGGAAGTGACGCCATGGCCGACAGGAAGTGTGAGGGGCCCTGAGCTGGGCGGCCCGCCCTCTATCCCGGGAACAGGAAGTGACGTCACTAAAGGCCGGAAGTGGGCGGCGGCCAGTTTCAGGACCACCTGGCAGCCACGCTCCTGGCCTCCAAAGTGCAGGATGCACTCTTCCCGGAAACGAGGCTCACAGAGACAGGAAGCAGGAAGCCAGGGACAGGAAGTGCCGAGGTTCACGCGCATCGGGGAAGCAGGAAGTGCGGATCACCAATACATCCCAGCCCGGAAACAGGAAGTATGGAAGATCACAAAGTGGGAAACGGGAAGCTAGTGGGGGTGGGGGTCACGCCTCAAGGAAACAGGAAGTGTAGAGCACACCCAACTCCAAGTCAGGAAACAGGAAGGGCGGGTTTAACACATCCAGGAAACAGGAAGTGACAGGAAGTGACAACTCTAGGAAACAGGTGTGGCATCCTAATGGCCGGGTTCGGGTCTCCAGGAAGCGCGGACTTAAGAGACAGGAAGTGGAAACCCGGGGACCGGAAGTGGCCGCCCAGCGGCCTGATGTGCTGATCCAGGTACTGTTTTTTCAAGAAACCGGAAGTAAAACCCAGAGACAGGAAGCGGAACCCCACGGGCTCGGAATCGGTGCCTCCGGAAGTGCTGTTTCAAGAAACAGGAAGTGTAACTAGGGAACAGAGTGGGGTGCTCCGGGAAGTCTCTTCAAGAAACAGGAAGCAAAATTTGAGGGGACAGGAAGTGGCCGGGGGCCAGAAATTGTGCTCCAGGAAGTTTGGTTTAAGAAACAGGAAGTGCGACTCAGGGACAGAAGGTGGAGCCTGAAGAAGCGTCATTTCAAGAAACAGGAAGTGGAATCCGAGGGGACAGGAAGTGGCTGCCGAGTGGCAGGATGTGAGCTTCAGGAAGTGTTGTTTCAAGAAACAGGAAGTGCAACTTAGGGACACAATGGGGTGCTCCAGGAAGCGTCATCTCCAGAAACCGGAAGTGGAATCCCAGGGGACAGGAAGTGGCACCTCAAGGGCAGGATGTGGTGCGCCAGGCAGCGTCATTTCAAGAAACAGGAAGTGCAGCTTAGGGACAGAATGGGGGGCTCCAGGAAGTGTCATTTCAAGTAACCGGAAGTGGAATCCCAGGGGACAGGAAGTGGCTGCCGAGTAGCAGGATATGAGGTTCAGAAAGTTGTTTCAAGAAACAGGAAGTGCAACCTAGAGAAAAAATGGGGTGCTCCAGGAAGCGTCATTTCAAGAAACCGGAAGTGGAATCCGAGGGGACAGGAAGTGGCTGCCGAGTGGCAGGATGTGAGCTTCAGGAAGTGTTGCAAGAAACAGGAAGTGCAACTTAGGGACAGAATGGGGTGCTCCAGGAAGCGTTATTTCAGGAAACCGGAAGTGGAATCCCAGGGGACAGGAAGTGGCACCCCAGGAGCAGGATGTGAGCTTCAGGAAGAGCTTCAAGAAACAGGAAGTGCAACTTAGGGACAGAATGCGGTGCTCCAGGAAGCGTTATTTCAAGAAACCGGAAGTGGAATCCGAGGGGACAGGAAGTGGCACCCCAGGAGCAGGATGTGAGCTTCAGGAAGTGTTTCAAGAAACAGGAAGTGCAACTTAGAGAAAAAATGGGGTGCTCCAGGAAGCGTCATTTCAAGAAACCGGAAGTGGAATCCCAGGGGACAGGAAGTGGCACCCCAGGAGCAGGATGTGAGCTTCAGGAAGTGTTTCAAGAAACAGGAAGTGCAACTTAGGGACACATGAGGTGCTCCAGGAAGTGTCATGTCCAGAAACCGGAAGTGGAATCCAAGCAGACAGGAAGTGGCACCTCAAGGTCAGGATGTGGTGCGCCAGGCAGCGTCATTTCAAGAAACAGGAAGTGCAACTTAGGGACAGAATGGGGTGCTCCAGGAAGCGTCATTTCAAGAAACCGGAAGTGGAATCCGAGGGGACAGGAAGTGGCTGCCGAGTAGCAGGATGTGAGGTTCAGAAAGTTGTTTCAAGAAACAGGAAGTGCTACGTAGGGACAGAATGGGGTGCTCCAGGAAGCGTTATTTCAAGAAACCGGAAGTGGAATCCGAGGGGACAGGAAGTGGCTGCCGAGTGGCAGGATGTGAGCTTCAGGAAGTGTTTCAAGAAACAGGAAGTGCAACGTAGGGACAGAATGGGGTGCTCCAGGAAGCGTCATCTCCAGAAACCGGAAGTGGAATCTAAGCGGACAGGAAGTGGCACCTCAAGGGCAGGATGTGGTGCGCCAGGCAGCGTCATTTCAAGAAACAGGAAGTGCAGCTTAGGGACAGAATGGGGGGCTCCAGGAAGCGTCATTTCAAGAAACCGGAAGTGGAATCCGAGGGGACAGGAAGTGGCTGCCGAGTAGCAGGATGTGAGGTTCAGGAAGTTGTTTCAAGAAACAGGAAGTGCAACTTAGAGAAAAAATGGGGTGCTCCAGGAAGCGTCATTTCAAGAAACCGGAAGTGGAATCCCAGGGGACAGGAAGTGGCTGCCGAGTAGCAGGATGTGAGCTTCAGGAAGTGTTTCAAGAAACAGGAAGTGCAACTTAGGGACAGAATGGGGGGCTCCAGGAAGCGTTATTTCAGGAAACCGGAAGTGGAATCCCAGGGGACAGGAAGTGGCTGCCGAGTGGCAGGATGTGAGCTTCAGGAAGTTGTTTCAAGAAACAGGAAGTGCAACCTAGAGAAAAAATGGGGTGCTCCAGGAAGCGTCATTTCAAGAAACCGGAAGTGGAATCCGAGGGGACAGGAAGTGGCTGCCAAGTAGCAGGATGTGAGCTTCAGGAAGTGTTTCAAGAAACAGGAAGTGCAACTTAGGGACAGAATGGGGTGCTCCAGGAAGCGTCATCTCAAGAAACCGGAAGTGGAATCCCAGGGGACAGGAAGTGGCACCCCAGGAGCAGGATGTGAGCTTCAGGAAGTGTTCCAAGAAAGAGAAATTGCAACTTAGGGACAGAATGGGGTGCTCCAGGAAGCGTTATTTCAAGAAACCGGAAGTGGAATCCCAGGGGACAGGAAGTGGCACCCCAGGAGCAGGATGTGAGCTTCAGGAAGAGTTTCAAGAAACAGGAAGTGCAACTTAGGGACACATGTGGCGCTCCAGGAAGTGTCATTTCCAGAAACCGGAAGTGGAATTCCAAGTGGACAGGAAGTGGCACCCCGGGGGCAGGAAGCTGCGTCCTAGGAAGTGTCGCCTTGACGAAACCGGAAGTGCCTCCCAGAGTGCGCCCGACGCGCTCGAGGCAGCGCGCTTCCGGGAAACCGGAAGTAGGGGCCCACCGGGGGGGTACGGGAAGCGTCACCACGGCAACCGGAGGCGTCACCACGGCGACAGGAAGCACCGACGCCCCGGAAGCCGGAAATGCCCGCCCACCGCGCCGTTCACCTCTATAGGGGCCGTTCCAGCCGCCGTACTGCGCGCCGCCCGCGCGGGCCTCGAGGGAGCCGCCGTTGTCGGAGGTGAAGTAGACGAGCGTGCCGTTGGCGAGGCCCTCGCGCTCCAGAGCCTCCATGACCTGGCCTGCGCGGGGGGGTGGGGGAGGGGCGGGTCGCGGAGTGGGGGAGGGGCGGAGGGTTTGCGGACGTGGGGGAGGGGCGGAGGACAGGTGGGGGAGGTGCGGAGGCGGCGCGGGGGTGGGGAGGGGTGGAGGCCACGCAGGGGAGGGGCGGGGGCTTCGTGGGGGTGGCCGAGGAGTGCGGGGGAGGGCCGGAGGCCGTGTGGGGGAGGGGCGGAGGATTCGTGGGGGTGGCGGAGGCCACGCGGGGGAGGGGCGAAGGCTTCGTGGGGGTGGGGGAGGGCTGGAGGCCGTTTGGGGGTGGGGTGGAGGATTCGTGGGGGTGGTGGAGGCCACGCGGGGGAGGGGCGGAGGCTTCGAGGGGGTGGGGGAGGGGTGGAGGCCATGTGGGGGAGGGGTGGAGTATTCGTGGGGGTGGCGGAGGAGCGCGGGGCTGCGGCGGAGGCTTTGTGGGGCTGGGCGAGGGGCGGAGGGGGCGTCCGGGATGGGTGGAGGCCTTGTGGGGGTGGCAGAGGAGAGTGGGGGAGGGGCGGCGGCCTTGTTGGGGCGGGGGATGGGCGGACGTTTCATGGGCGTCGGGGAGGGCTGCACGCCGCGCGGCGGTGAGGGGCTGCGCAGTCTTGGCGGGGGGTGGGGGAGGGGCCGGGTCCACTCGGGGGAGGGGCGGAGGCCGCATGGGGGAGGGGCGGGGGCTTCGTTGGGTGGGGGAGGGGCGCAGGGTCCATGGTGGTGGGGGAGGGGCGCCCCCCCCACCCCCGGCGGCCACTCACCCACCATCCAGTCGAGCTCCTGCACGTTGTCGCCGTAGGGGCCGTGGGCGCTGGACCCGCGGAAGGGCGGGTCGGTGACGAGGGGCGCGTGCACGTGGTAGAAGGAGGCCAGCAGCAGGAAGGGGTCCGACCTGTGCCTGGTGGGGGGAGGGGAGGGGGGGGGAGGGGCGAGGTGTGAGATGGGGGAGGGGCGCACGGTCCGTTTAGATCGAGGTCGTTTGAGAAGTAAGAAAAAATTGTGAAAGCGAGGGGGGGGGGAGGAAGGAAATAACACGGGACGGTAACGAGAATCCGAAAGAAGATAACAAAAATAAATAAACAAAAAGACAATTTGTGGAGGGAAAAAAAAATAAAAACGAAAGAGGCGAAAAGGCGGAAGTTGCGGGGGGAGGGCGGGAAATAACGTGGGATGTTTATTACGACCAAGGGAAACGGTGATAAGAGTCTGGGGAAAAAAAATTATAAGAAAATAAAATAGGTAATTTGTGAAGAAAAAAAACAAATGAAAATAAATAAATAAAAAGACACTCTACCTCAAAGCAAATAAATAAATAAATAATTGAGAAGATAAGTTGAAAAGAAGGAAAAGGAGAATGTGGGGGGCGAGGAGGGAATTAACACGGCACGTTTTTTATAATCACGGTGAGATGCCAATAAAAATATGAAAAACAAGTAAATAAATGTAAAGATATAATTTGAAAATAAAAAAAAAAAAGGAAAATGTCGGGGGCGAGGAGGGAATTAACGTGGGATGTTTCCTACAGTCATGGAAAACGGTAACAAAAATTCGAAAAAAAAAACATACATGAAGATAACGCTACGTCTAAATAAATAAATTAATAATTATTTAATCAAAATAAATAAAACATGATAAACTGGCTCCGCAGACAAGCGAGAGAGCCACACGGCTCGTAGCGGTCTCGGGCGCGGCCGGGGCCCTGAGTTCGAGTCGCGCGCGCCGGTCGGACCCTCGCGGGAGAGAAACAAGTACGGTGGGGGGTGGGGGGGAAAGAAAACGGAAAAAAAAAAAATAAATAAAGGCGGCCGACGTCACTTCCTGCCCGTGACGTCACTTCCGGCCCCTCCCCCCGCCCGGGCACCTGGCGAGGAAGGCGCGGACCTCGCGCAGGAAGCGGGCATTGAGGGCGTCGAGGTCGGCGGGCTGCTCGACGACGTCGCGGTCCCGCATGACGATGCAGTCGGCGCGGCGGATGAAGTCGCCCACGTAGAGCGAGGCGGCGGCCATGGCGGCGGCGGCGGCCGCGAGGGCGGCGGCCAGCCACGGTCGCCGGGCGGGGGCGGGGAGGACGCGCGCCAGGCGGGCGGCGGCGGCGGTGAGCAGCGCCAGGGCCGCCGCCTGCGCCCCGAGCCGGAGGCGCCCCCGCAGCGCCTCCCGCTTCTCGGAGGTCCCGCGGGACGGGCCGCCGCCGCCGCCGCCGTCGTCGGGCGCGCAGTCGGCCATCATGGAGAGCGGCATGCCGTAGAAGGACGCGAAGCCGTGGCTGCGCGGGTGGTGGCAGTGGTCGTCGTGGCGCTCGCAGTTCAGGCCCAGGTGCCACTTGCCTGCGGGGGTGGGTGGGGGGGGTGGCGCGTGCGGGGTGGGGGGTGTTTGGGGGTGTCGGGTGGGGGGGGGAGGGGGAAGGAGCGCTCCTGCCGATCAACCCATGGTACCCTGGCATCCCATAATATCCCGCCGTGGAGATGCGTCCCCGTGACAGGCGGTCCCGAGACAGTCACACATCCCATAATATGCTGTCCCCGGGGGGTGGGGTGGGGGGGGAGACATCCCATGATTCCTTGGCCTGGGGCACACGCATCCCATAATGCCCTGTCCTAGGGATACGTCACGCGCTACCTGGTCCTGGGACGGAGACATCCCATAATAGACGTCCCACAATTCCCTGTTCTAGATTCACGTCGCATAATAATGACCTGTCCTACGGAAACATCCCATAATACACCTTCCTAGAGATACACCCTATATATAATACCCTCTCCTGGAGACACATCCCATAATACCATGTCCTACGAAAACATCCCATAGTAATCTGTCCTACAGACACCTCCTATAATGACCTGTTTTCAGACAGACATCCCATAATGCCCTGTTCTAGAGACACATCTCATAATACCCTGTCCTACAGAAACATCCCATAATACACCATCCTAGAGATACACCCCATAATACCCTGTCCTAGAGACACATCCCATAATACCTGTTTCCAGACAGACATCCCATAATACCCTGCTCTAGAGACACATCTCATAATAACCTGTACTACATAAACATCCCATAATACCCTGCCGTAGACATACACCCCATAATACCCTGTCCTAGAGACACACCCCATAATACCCTGTCCTAGAGACAAATCCCATAATACCCTGTCCTACAGACACATCCCATAATACCTTGTCCTAGAGACACACCCCATAATACCCTGTCCTGGGAATCGTCTATCCCATAATACCCTGTCCTGTGAATCCTCCATCCCATAATACCCTGTCCTAGAGACACATCCCATAATACCTTGTCCTAGAGACACACCCCATAATACCCTGTCCTAGAGACACATCCCATAATACCCTGTCCTAGTGACACATCCCATAATGTCCTGTCCTAGAGATCTATCCCATAATGCCCTGTCCTTGAGACACATCCCATAATACCCTATCCTGCGACTGACACATCCCATAATAGCCTTTCTTAGAGACACATCCCATAATAGCCTGCAGTGATACTGACATCCCATAATGCCCTGCCCTGAGACAGACACATCCCATAATGCCCTGTCCTCTAGCTGACATCCCATAATGTCCTGTCCCAGAGACCTATCCCATAATGCCCTGTCCTAGAGACACATCCCATAATACCCTATCCTTCGACCGACACATCCCATCATAGCCTTTCTTAGAGACACATCCCATAATAGCCTGCAGTGATACTGACATCCCATAATGCCCTGCCCTGAGACAGACACATCCCATAATGCCCTGTCCTCTAGCTGACATCCCATAATGTCCTGTCCCAGAGATCTATCCCATAATACCCTGTCCTAGAGACACATCCCATAATGTCCTGTCCCAGAGACCTATCCCATAATGCCCTGTCCTAGAGACACATCCCATAATACCCTATCCTGCGACTGACACATCCCATAATAGGCTTTCTTAGAGACACATCCCATAATAGCCTTTCTTAGAGACACATCCCATAATAGCCTTCCTTAGAGACACATCCCATAATATCCCTTCTTAGAGACACATCCCATAATAGCCTTTCTTAGAGACACATCCCATAATATACTTTCTTAGACACACATCCCATAATAGCCTTTCTTAGAGACACATCCCATAATAGCCTGCAGTGATACTGACATCCCATAATGCCCTGACCCGGAGACACATCCCATAATACCGTGTCCTAGAGACACAACATCCCATAATACCGTTCCCTAGCGACCCATCCCGCGGACCCCCCCCCCTCCCGAGCAGGGCGTGGCAGGATTCGCACGCGGTCCCGCCCGGGGACTGGCGGGGGCGGGATTCGAACCCGGGGCGGGGCGCACTCACCGACGAGTCCCGTGGCGTACCCGCGGCGGGCGAGCAGGCGGGCGAAGGTGATCTCGCGCGCGGGGAGGCCGCCCGAGCCCGCCGCCCACTGCAGCACCCGCTGGCCGTTCGACGACGTCATGCCTGCCCGCCGACACCGGGGAGGGGGAGGGGCCGTCACTCCACCGCCCGCCGTCAATCACCCGGCGACCCGCCCCTTCCTGTCTGCCACCACCCTCGCCGCCGGTCACCCGGGAGCGGGCGGAGGCCCCGCCCCTTCCTGTCTGCCTTCCTCTCTGCTGCCAATCACCCGCGAGGTTGCGCAGGCCCCGCCCCTTCCTGTCAGCCTTCATCTCTGCTGTCAATCACCCGCGAGGATGCGCAGGCCCCGCCCCTTCCTGTCTGCCTTCCTCTCTGCTGTCAATCACCCGCGAGGATGCGCAGGCCCCGCCCCTTCCCGGCTGCCTTGATGTCTGCTGTCAATCACCCGCAAGGAAGCACAGGCACCGTCCCTTCCTGTCTGCCGTCAATCACCCGCAAGGAAGCACAGGCCTCGCCCCTTCCTGTCTGCATCTCTGCTGCCAAATATGCAAGTGGATGCGCAGGCCCCGCCCCTTCCTGTCTGCCTTCCTCTCTGCTGTCAATCACCCGCGAGGATGCGCAGGCCCCGCCCCTTCCTGTCTGCCTTCCTCTCTGCTGCCAATCACCCGCGAGGATGCGCAGGCCCCGCCCCTTCCCGACTGCCTTGATGTCTGCTGTCAATCACCTGCGGGGATGCACAGGCCCCGCCCCTTCCTGTCTGACTTCATCTCTGCTGTCAATCACCCGTGAAGATGCAGATGACCCGCCCCTTCCTGTCTGCCTTTCTCTCTGCTGCCAATCACCCATGAAGATGCAGAGTACCCGCCCCTTCCTGTCTGCCTTCATCTCTGCTGTCAATCACCCGCGAGGATGCACAGGCCCCGCCCCTTCCTGTCTCCCTTCCTCTCTGCTGCCAATCATCCGCGAGGATGCGCAGGCCCCGCCCCTTCCTGTCAGCCTTCATCTCTGCTGCCAATCACCCGTGAAGATGCACAGGCCCCGCCTCTTCCTGTCTGCCTTCCTCTCTGCTGCCAATCATCCGCGAGGATGCGCAGGCCCCGCCCCTTCCTGTCAGCCTTCATCTCTGCTGCCAATCACCCGTGAAGATGCACAGGCCCCGCCTCTTCCTGTCTGCCTTCCTCTCTGCTGCCAATCACCCGCGAGGATGCACAAGCCCCGCCTCTTCCTGTCTGACTTCATCTCTGCTGTCAATCACCCGCGAGGATGCGCAGGCCCCGCCCCTTCCTGTCTGACTTCATCTCTGCTGTCAATCACCCGTGAAGATGCAGAGGACCCGCCCCTTCCTGTCAGCCTTCATCTCTGCTGTCAATCACCCGCGAGGATGCGCAGGCCCCGCCCCTTCCTGTCTGCCGTCAATCACCCGCAAGGAAGCACAGGCCCCGCCCCTTCCTGTCTGACTTCATCTCTGCTGCCAATCACCCGCGAGGATGCGCAGGCCCCGCCCCTTCCTGTCTGACTTCTTCTCTGCTGTCAATCACCCGCGAGGATGCACAGGCCCCGCCCCTTCCTGCCTGACTTCATCTCTGCTGTCAATCACCCGCGATGATGCACAGGCCCCGCCCCTTCCTGTCTGCCTTCATCTCTGCTGTCAATCACCCGTGATGATGCACAGGCCCCGCCCCTTCCTTTCTGTCACCTTCCTTGCTGTCAATCACTCAGGCCTATGTGGAGACCCCGCCCCTTCCTGTCTGTCTTCATCTCTGCTGCCAATCACCTGTGAGGAAGCATAGGCCCCGCCCCTTCCTGTCTCCCTTCCTCTCTCCTCAATCTGGGAGTGGCTCTGCCTCCACCAGGGGTTGGGGGGGGGGAAAAGGACGGGCGAGAGGAAGTGACGTCACTCGCGTCTCACTTAGGCCCCGCCCCTTCCTGTCTGCCAGTGCCTCTGCCGTCTATCATTAGGGAACAGCCCTACCTGTACTAGCGGGCATAGCAGCGGGCAGGACCAGGAGGGAGTGACGTCACCGGGAGGGTGCGTAAGCCCCGCCCCCCTTCCCGAGTGACCGGCGGGCGGGGCCGGGCGTTGGGGGGGAGGGGGGCGAGGGCGGGCACCTGTGCGGATGGGGTAGCGGCCGGTGAGGAAGGCGGCCCGGCTGGGCGAGCACACGGACGCGGCGGCCAGGTGCTGCGTCAGCCTCACGCCCTCCCGCGCCAGGCGGTCGATGTGGGGCGTCCTGTGGGGGTGGGGTGGGGGAGACGATGAGCCGCGGACCGGAACGTTCCTGCGAACAGCCCCCTTCCGGTGTCCTCCCATGACCCTCTGGTGCCCGACCACGGTCCTCTATAGTGTTTTTCCCATGATTCTCTGGTGTTTTTCCCATGATGCTCTAGTGCTCTCCCAGAACCCTCTAGTGCTCTCCCATGACCTAGGTTCTCCCATGACCTAGGTTCTCCCCTGAACTGAGTTTTTTCTCATGATTCTCTAGTGTTCTCCCATGATCCTCTAGGACACTCCCATGATCCTCTAGTGTTTTTCCCACGATCCGCTAGTGCTCTCCCATGACCTAGGTTCTCCCATGACCAAGGTTCTCCCCTGAACTGAGTTTTTTCTCATGATCCTCTAGTGTTCTCCCATGATCCTCTAGGACACTCCCATGATCCTCTAGTGTTTTTCCCACGATCCGCTAGTGCTCTCCCATGATCCTCTTGTGTTTTTCCCATGATCCTCTAGTGCTCTCCCATGATCCTCTAGTGTTTTTTCCCATGATCCTCTAGTGCTCTCCCATGGTCCTCTTGTGTTTTTCCCATTATCCTCTGGGGCTCTCCCATGACACTCTAGTGCTCAGCCACCATCCTCTAATGTTCTCCCATGATCCTCTACTGCACTCCCATGATCCTCTAGTGTTTTTTCCCATGATCCTCTAGTGCTCTCCCATGATCCTCTTGTGTTTTTCCCATGATCCTCTAGTGCTCTCCCATGATCCTCTAGTGTTTTTCCCACGATCCTCTAGTGCTCTCCCATGGTCCTCTTGTGTTTTTCCCATTATCCTCTGGGGCTCTCCCATGATACTCTAGTGCTCAGCCACCATCCTCTAGTGTTCTCCCATGATCCTCTAGTGCCCTCCCATGATCCTCTAGTGCACTCCCATGATCCTCTAGTGTTTTTCCTACGATCCTCTAGTGCTCTCCCATGATCCTCTAGTGTTTTTTCCCATGATCCTCTAGTGCTCTCCCATGGTCCTCTTGTGTTTTTCCCATTATCCTCTGGGGCTCTCCCATGATACTCTAGTGCTCAGCCACCATCCTCTAATGTTCTCCCATGATCCTCTACTGCACTCCCATGATCCTCTAGTGTTTTTTCCCATGATCCTCTAGTGCTCCCTCATGATCCTCTTGTGTTTTTCCCATGATCCTCTAGGGTTCTCCCATGATACTCTCGTTCTCAGCCATGATCCTCTAGTGCTCTCCCATGGTCCTCTTGTGTTTTTCCCATTATCCTCTGGGGCTCTCCCATGACACTCTAGTGCTCAGCCACCATCCTCTAATGTTCTCCCATGATCCTCTACTGCACTCCCATGATCCTCTAGTGTTTTTTCCCATGATCCTCTAGTGCTCTCCCATGATCCTCTTGTGTTTTTCCCATGATCCTCCAGTGCTTTCCCATGACCTTCTAGTTCTCTCATGACCTTCCAGGTTCTCCCTGGTATCTAATGATCTCCCATGATCCTCTAGTGCTCTCCCATGATCCTCTGTTTTTCCCATGATCCTCTAGTACTGTCTGATGATCCTCTGGCGTTCACCCATCACCTTGTACGTTTTCCCATGATCCTCTGGTGTTCTCCCATGACCCTCTAGTGCTCTCCCAGGGTCCTCTAGTGTTCATCCGTCACCTTCCAGGTTCTCCCTTGGATCTGGTATTCTCCCATGATCCTCCAGTGCTCTCCCATGATGCCCCAGTGTTCTCCCATGATCCTACAGTGATCTGCCATGTCCCTCTATTGTTCTCCCATGATCCTCTCGTGCTCTGACATGATGCCCCACTGCTCTCCCATGATCCCCTAGTGCTCTCCCATGATCCCCTAGTGCTCTCCCAGGGTTCTCTAGTGTTGACCCGTCACCTTCCAGGTTCTCCCTTGGATCTGGTATTCTCCCATGATCCTCCAGTGCTCTCCCATGATCCCCCAGTGCTCTCCCATGTCCCTCTAGTGCTCTCCCATGATCCCCTAGTGCTCTCCCATGATCCCTCAGTGCTCTCCCATGATCCTCCAGTGCTCTCCCATGATGCCCCAGTGCTATCCCATGATCCCCCAGTGCTCTACAATGATCCTCCAGTGCTCTCCCATGATGCCCCAGTGCTATCCCATGATCCCCCACTGCTCTCCAATGACCCCCCAGTGCTCTCCCATGACGCCCCAGTGTTCTCCCATGATCCTCTATTGTTCTCCCATGATGCCCCAGTGCTCGCCCATGATGCCCCAGTGCTCCCCCATGTCCCCCTAGTGCTCTCCCATGACCCCCACTGCTCTCCCATGATGCCCCAGTGCTCTCCCATGATGCCCCACTGCTCTCCCATGATCCTCGAGTGATCTCCCATGATCCCCCAGTGCTCTCCCATGATGCCCCAGTGCTCTCCCATGATGCCCCACTGCTCTCCCATGATCCTCGAGTGATCTCCCATGATCCCCCAGTGCTCTCCCATGATGCCCCAGTGCTCTCCCATGATGCCCCAGTGCTCTCCCATGATCCTCCAGTGCTCTCCAATGTCCCTCTAGTGTTCTCCCATGATCCCCCATTACTCTCCCATGATCCTCCAGTGCTCTCCCATGATCCCCCAGTGCTCTCCCATGATCCCCCAGTGCTCTCCCATGATCCTCCAGTGCTCTCCCATGATCCTCCAGTGCTCTCCCATGATCCCCCAGTGCTATCCCATGATCCCCCACTGCTCTCCCATGATCCCCCAGTGCTCTCCCATGACGCCCCAGTGTTCTCCCATGATCCTCTATTGTTCTCCCATGATGCCCCAGTGCTCTCCCATGATCCTCCAGTGCTCTCCCATGTCCATCTAGTGTTCTCCCATGATCCCCCATTACTCTCCCATGATACTCCAGTGCTCTCCCATGATCCCCCACTGCTCTCCCATGATCCCCCACTGCTCTCCAATGATCCCCCAGTGCTCTCCCATGACGCCCCAGTGTTCTCCCATGATCCTCTATTGTTCTCCCATGATGCCCCATTGCTCTCCCATGATCCTCCTGTGCTCTCCCATGTCCCTCTAGTGCTCTCCCATGATCCTCCAGTGCTCTCCCATGATCCTCCAGTGCTCTCCCATGTCCCTCTAGTGTTCTCCCATGATCCCCCAGTGCTATCCCATGATCCCCCACTGCTCTCCAATGATCCCCCAGTGCTCTCCCATGACGCCCCAGTGTTCTCCCATGATCCTCTATTGTTCTCCCATGATGCCCCAGTGCTCTCCCATGATCCTCCTGTGCTCTCCCATGTCCCTCTAGTGCTCTCCCATGACCCCCACTGCTCTCCCATGATGCCCCAGTGCTCTCCCATGATCCTCCAGTGCTCTCCCATGATCCTCGAGTGATCTACCATGATCCCCTAGTGCTCTCCCATGATCCCCCACTGCTCTCCCATGACGCCCCAGTGTTCTCCCATGATCCTCTATTGTTCTCCCATGATGCCCCAGTGCTCTACCATGATCCTCCTGTGCTCTCCCATGTCCCTCTAGTGCTCTCCCATGATCCCCCAGTGCTCTCCCATGACGCCCCAGTGTTCTCCCATGATCCTCTATTGTTCTCCCATGATCCCCCAGTGTTCTCCCATGATCCCCCAGTGCTCTCCCATGATCCCTCAGTGATCTACCATGATCCTCCTGTGCTCTCCCATGTCCCTCTAGTGCTCTCCCATGATCCCCCAGTGCTCTCCCATGATCCCTCAGTGATCTACCATGATCCTCCTGTGCTCTCCCATGACGCCCCAGTGTTCTGCCATGATCCTCTATTGTTCTCCCATGATGCCCCAGTGCTCTCCCATGATCCTCCTGTGCTCTCCCATGATCCTCCAGTGCTCTCCCATGATCCCCCAGTGCTCTCCCATGATCCTCGAGTGCTCGCCCATGATCACCCAGTGCTCTCCCATGACGCCCCAGTGCTCTCCCATGATCCCCCAGTGCTCTCCCATGATCCTCCAGTGCTCTCCCATGATGCCCCAGTGCTCTCCCATGATCCCCCAGTGCTCTCCCATGATCCCTCAGTGCTCTCCCATGATCCCCCTGTGCTCTCCCATGACGCCCCAGTGTTCTGCCATGATCCTCTATTGTTCTCCCATGATGCCCCAGTGCTCTCCCATGATCCTCCTGTGCTCTCCCATGATCCCCCAGTACTCTCCCATGATGCCCCAGTGCTCTCCCATGTCCCTCTAGTGCTCTCCCATGACCCTCACTGCTCTCCCATGATGCCCCACTGCTCTCCCATGATCCCCCACTCTTCTCCCATAGTCCCCCAGTGCTCTCCCATGATGCCCCAGTGCTCTCCCATGTCCCTCTAGTGCTCTCCCATGACCCCCACTGCTCTCCCATGATCCTCTAGTGCTCTCCCATGATGCCCCAGTGCTCTCCCATGATCCCCTAGTGCTCTCCCATGATCCCCCACTGCTCTCCCATGACGCCCCAGTGTTCTCCCATGATCCTCTATTGTTCTCCCATGATGCCCCAGTGCTCTACCATGATCCTCCTGTGCTCTCCCATGTCCCTCTAGTGCTCTCCCATGATCCCCCAGTGCTCTCCCATGATCCCTCAGTGATCTACCATGATCCTCCTGTGCTCTCCCATGACGCCCCAGTGTTCTGCCATGATCCTCTATTGTTCTCCCATGATGCCCCAGTGCTCTCCCATGATCCTCCTGTGCTCTCCCATGATCCTCCAGTGCTCTCCCATGATCCCCCAGTGCTCTCCCATGATCCTCGAGTGCTCGCCCATGATCACCCAGTGCTCTCCCATGACGCCCCAGTGCTCTCCCATGATCCCCCAGTGCTCTCCCATGATCCTCCAGTGCTCTCCCATGATGCCCCAGTGCTCTCCCATGATCCCCCAGTGCTCTCCCATGATCCCTCAGTGCTCTCCCATGATCCCCCTGTGCTCTCCCATGACGCCCCAGTGTTCTGCCATGATCCTCTATTGTTCTCCCATGATGCCCCAGTGTTCTCCCATGATCCTCCTGTGCTCTCCCATGATCCCCCAGTACTCTCCCATGATGCCCCAGTGCTCTCCCATGTCCCTCTAGTGCTCTCCCATGACCCTCACTGCTCTCCCATGATGCCCCACTGCTCTCCCATGATCCCCCACTCTTCTCCCATAGTCCCCCAGTGCTCTCCCATGATGCCCCAGTGCTCTCCCATGTCCCTCTAGTGCTCTCCCATGACCCCCACTGCTCTCCCATGATCCTCTAGTGCTCTCCCATGATGCCCCAGTGCTCTCCCATGATCCCCTAGTGTTCTCCCATGATCCCCCAGTGCTCTCCCATGATCCCCTAGTGCTCTCCCATGATCCCCCACTGCTCTCCCATGATGCCCCAGTGCTCTCCCATGATGCCCCAGTGCTCTCCCATGATCCCCCAGTGCTCCCCCATGACCCCCAGCCCCCGCGAGACACTCACCTCAGGGTGCTGTTGCCGTAGCAACCGAGGTCACCGATCCCCAGGTCGTCGGCCATGAGCAGCAGGAAGTTGGGCCTCGAACCCGTGGCCGGGACGTCGGCGTCGTCGGCGGCGGCGACGGCGGGGTCCACGCGTGAGAGCAGCAGCAGCAGCAGCGCCAGGGGGGCGGGACTACGGCGCCCCGCAGAGAACATTCTAGAAGCCTTGCTTGGGGTGCGGGGAGGGGCAGAACTCGAACTCGGGTCCCTCCTGGCCGGGCCGGCCTTCAGCCCTGACGCCGGCTGGGTGGCATGGCAACGGGGCGTCGGGGGAGGGGCGGGACCGTCCCGCGGCGAAGGGGCTTCCTGAGAGAGAACAGCAAGGGCACCCGGGATCAAGGACTGAGCTCGCTTCCCCAGCACCGAGGACTGAGTTTAAGCACCCAGCACTGAGGGCCGACCTCGCACATCCAGCACTGGGGACTGAGTTCAAATCCCTACTAACAACTGAGTTCACAATCCCAAGTACCCAACGCTGCCGACTGAGTGCACCAGCACTTAAGGACTGAGCTCGCTTCCCCAGCACCGAGGACTGAGTTCAAGCACCCAGCACTGAGGACCTAGTTCATATCACAAGTACTAAGGACTGAGCTCACATCCTCAGTACCAAGGACTGAGCTCACTTCCCCGGCACCGAGGACTGAGTTTAAGCACCCAGCGCTGAGGACCGAGTTCATATCACAAGTACTAAGGACTGAGCTCACATCCTCAGGACCAAGGACTGAGATCAAGTACCCAGCACCGAGGACTGAGTTTAAGCACCCAGCACTGAGGACCCACTTCACAGCCCCAGCACGTAGGACTGAGCTCACATCCCCAGCACTGAGGACTGAGTTCAAACACGCAGCACCAAGGACTGAGTTCACATCCCCAGCACTGAGGACTGAGTTTAAGCACCCAGCACTGAGCACCCACTTCACAGCCCCAGAACATAAGGACTGAGCTCACTTCCCCAGCACTGAGGACTAAGTTTCAGCACCCAGCACTAAGGACTGAGCTCACATCCACAGCACCGAGGTTGAGTTTAAGCACCCAGCACTGAGGACCCACTTCACAGCCCCAGCACGTAGGACTGAGCTCACATCCCCAGCACTGAGGACTGAGTTCAAACACACAGCACCAAGGACTGAGTTCACATCCCCAGCACTGAGGACTGAGTTTAAGCACCCAGCACTGAGCACCCACTTCACAGCCTCAGAACATAATGACTGAGCTCACTTCCCCAGCACTGAGGACAAAGTTTCAGCACCCAGCACTAAGGACTGAGCTCACATCCACAGCACCGAGGACTGAGTTTAAGCACCCAGCACCAAGGACCTAGTTCATATCCCCAGTACCAAGGACTGAACTTACATCATCAGCACCGAGGACTGAGTTCAAATACCCAGCACCAAGGACTGAGTTCAAACACTTAGCACTGAGTACTGTGCTCAAATACGCAGCAACAAGGACTGAGTTAAAATCCCCAGCAATGAGGAGTAAGTCCCATTGCCACACCAAAGAACTGAGTTCAACTACCCAGCAACAAGGACTTAGCACACACATCCAGCACTGGGGACTGAGTTCAAATCCCTACTAACAACTGAGTTCACAATCCCAAGTACCCAACGCTGCCGACTGAGTGCCACCTCCCCCAGTACCTGTGTGAAATCAGAGGACTGAGTTCAAAACCCAACAGCACCCGCGTGTATAAGGAGGACAGAGTTCACGCCCACAGCACTGGCATGAAAGGAGTGGACTCAGTTCAGCACTTCAGCACCTGTGTGAGAGAGACTGAGTTCAAACGCCCAGCACCCACATAAAAACTGAGGACTGAGCTCACAGCCTCCCAGCACCTGGCCGAAAGTCGAGGACTGAGTTCACATGCCCAGCACCTGCGTGAAAGCCGAGGACTGAGTTCAAAGTCCCACAGCACCCACATGAAACATAAGGACTCAGTTCAAATCCCCAGTACCCGCTTGAAAGACAAGAACTGAATCCAAACTACCCACACCGTTGTAAAAATGGAAGACTTAGTTCAAAGCAAAACAGCACCTGTGTGAATGAGAAAGACTGAGTTCAGTCCGTCAGCACCCGCATAAAATCCAGGGACTGAGTTCAATGCCCAACAGCACCCGTGTGAATTATAAGAACTAAGTTCAGAAACCCTCAGCACCCATACAAGAGACAACTAAGTTCAAACCCATCAGCACCCATGTGAAAGTGAAGGACATAGTTGAAAGACTCCCAAGCACCAATGTGAAAGAGAAGAACTAAGGTCAAAGCCACTCAGCACCCATGCAAAAGTGAAGGACTGAGTTCAAAGACCCCAAGCACCCACGTAAAAGAGAAGAACTAAATTCAAAGCCTCCCAGCACCCATACGAAAGAGAAGAACTAAGTTCAAAGCCCACAAGCAACCACGTAAAAGACAAGAACTAAATTCAAAGCCCATCAGCACCTATGCAAAAGTGAAGGACTAAGTTGAAAGACAACCGAGCACCCACGTGAAAAAGAACTAAGTCCAAAACCTCCCAGCACCCACGTGAGAAGAACTAAGTACAAAGTCTATCAGCACCCATGTGAAAGCGAAGGACTGAGTTGAAAGACCACCAAGCAAACACGAGAAGAACTAAGTTCAAAGTCTCCCAGCACCCATAAGAAAGTGAAGGACTGAGTTGAAAGACCACCAAGCACCCAAGTGAAAGAGAAGAACTAAGTTCAAAGACACTCAGCACTCATGAGAAAGAGGAAAACTAAGTTCAAAGTCTCTCAGCACCCATTCGAAAGTGAAGGACTGAGTTGAAAGACTCCCAAGCACCCAAGTGAAAGAGAAGAACTAAGTTCAAAACCTCGCAGCACCCACGTGAGAGAGAGGAACTAAGTACAAAGTCTATCAGCACCCATGCGAAAGCAGACTGAGTTGAAAGACCACCAAGCACCCACGTGAGAGAGAAGAACTAAGTTCGAAACCCATTATCACCCCTGCGTAAGTGAAGGACTGAGTTGAAAGACCACCAAGCACCGACATGAAAGCGAAGAACTAAGTTCAAAACCTCCCAGCACCCACATGAGAGAGAGGAACTACATTCAAAGCCCATCAACACCCATGGGAAAGAGAAGGACTGAGTTGAAAGACCCCCAAGCACCCAAGTAAAAGAGAAGAACTAAGTTCAAAGACAATCAGCACTCATGAGAAAGAGGAAAACTCAGTTCATAGTCTCTCAGCACCCATGCGAAAGTGAAGGACTGAGTTGAAAGACCAACAAGCACCCACATGAAAGAGAAGAACTAAGTTCCAAGCCCATCAGCACCCATGCGAAAGTGAAGGACTGAAAGACCAACAAGCACCCACGTGAAAGCGAAGAACTAAGTTCAAAGACACTCAGCACCCACGTGGAAGCGAAGGACCGAGTTCAAAGACAACCTCACGGCCGCACACACGTGACTCTTCCGAGACGCGAGTTCGAATCCCGCGGCCCCCGAACCGGTGTTGGGCGCGGGGCCGCTCGCACGCGAGGGACAAGCCTAGGCCCGGCCCTGAAAAAAAAAATCTCGTTTTTCCGGAACGTTCCTGGCCCCGGGGGCGGCGGAGCGCCGCGCCCAGGAACGTTCCGGAACGTTGGGGGGAGGGGCGGGGTGGGGGAGGGGAGCGGTGAGCGGGGCTGGGGGAGGGGCGCCGTGACCCCCGGATGATTAATGGAATTAATCACGATGAGATGAGCGGAAACTAGTTTCGCCGACAACTTAAGACCTGAGCAAAAGGGCGAAATGGTTAAAAAAATGACGAAATTGGGAAAAATTAACCGTCGATCCCCGCCAGCCACTAATGGCGACTGACGATTCAACGAACGACGGTTCACAGGAGTGATTAATAATTACGTAATCGACAGTAATTAACCCTCCTCGTTAATAATGACAGTTATAATTGCCCAACACGAATAATTATAAAGTGGCTTTTTTTTTAAAGAACGGAATTGATTAAACGTTTCCGAAATCGCATTTAAATTTTTTTTTCGACTTTTTTTTGATGCGGGAGGAGGAGAGAAATAAATCTTTAAAATACACTTATTCGATCCTTTTCCCCAAGAACGGTGATTTTTGTTTCTGTAATTTTCTGCTTTTTTTTTTTTTTTTTGGCGTGTTGCCTGACACCCGAGAATCAGGAGAAAGATAATTGTTTTATTCACATATATGTGATTTATATACGTATATGTATAATGTTGTTTTAGTCATATATATTTATATATATATAAAATATTGTTTTATTCACATATATATGACTTATATATGTATATATATTGTTTTACTCAAATATATATTTATATATATATAAAATATTGTTTTATTCACGTATATATGACTTATACATGTATATATATTGTTTTAGTCATATATATATTTATATATATATAAGATATTGCTTTATTCACATATATATGACTTATATATGTATATATATAATATTGTTTTAGTCATATATATATTTACATATATATAAAATATTGCTTTATTCACATATATATCATTTATATATGTATATATATATAATATTGTTTTAGTCATATGTATATTTATATATATATAAAATATTGCTTTATTCACATATATATGACTTATACATGTATATATATTGTTTTACTCAAATATATATTTATATATATATAAAATATTGTTTTATTCACGTATATATGACTTATATATGTATATATATATTGTTTTAGTCATATATATATTTATATATATATAAGATATTGCTTTATTCACATATATATGACTTATATATGTATATATATAATATTGTTTTAGTCATATATATATTTACATATATATAAAATATTGTTTTATTCATATATATGCATAAAATGTCATATATATATGAACTAAACACTAAATAAGAAAAAAATATATACGTGTACACACACAAAATGAGAAAAATATATAAGAATACAGGATGCAAAAATTTAAACAAAATTAAACAAGAACACAGTTTATAAAAATAAAAACGGTAAATTAAATATGTATCTGCATATATATATATATATTTATTTAAATTAAATAATGTAAGCAAAAAAAAAAAAATACACGAATGAAACAAAATCCAATGAGACGAGGAAAAAAATGACACACGTGTAATCAATTAAATGAAAAACAACCAGGGGAAAATAAAACTAAATGAACAAAAATTAGACAAAAACGAACTGAAGCCAGGGAGACGCGCGTCCGTACATCAAATAAAAGTGAAGAAAGTTGAAATTCAGCGCAAATCACTCAAAAATCACAGTCACCATCATCCGGTTTTTGAATGAAAATCCGAAAAAAAAAAAAAAAAAAAGGGGAAAAAAAATCCTCACCTGTTGGTTTCATTCACTCGCGCGTCCGTCTGTCCATCCGTCCCGCCGTCCGTCCGTCTGTCGGCGTGTCTCAAACGCACCCACCGGCCCGCGCATGCGCACGGCGGGGACGGAGAAACCAAAAAAAAAAACCAACAACGGCGCTCGCCGTGACGTCACTGTGCGCGACGTTACGTCACCGCGCGCATGCGCGTACGCGCGAGCTTTCCCGACGGGGAGGGGGAAACAGGGACGGAGGGAGGCGGACGTGCGTCTGTCCGTCCGTCGGCCGCTGGCGATCCCGTGACCCCGTCTGTACATCCGTCCGTCTGTCTGTCTGCGTGTCTCCCACGCAACCACCGGCCCGCGCGTGCGCACGGCAGGGACGGAGAAACAAAAAAAAACAAAACCGGCGCTCGACATGATGTCACTATGTGCGACGTCACGTCACCGCGCGCATGCGCGTACGCGCGAGCTTTCCGGACGGGGAGGGGGAAACAGGGACCGAGGGAGGCGGACGTGTGTCTGTCCGTCCCTCGGCCGCTGGCGATCCCGTGACCCCGTCTGTCCATCCGTCCGTCTGTCTGTCTGCGTGTCTCCCACGCAACCACCGGCACGCGCGTGCGCACGGCGGGGACGGAGAAACCGAAATGTCGCTCGCCGTGACGTCACTGTGTGCGCCGCCACGTCACCGCGCGCATGCGCGTATGCGCGTTCTTTCCGGACGGAGAGGGGGAAAGACAGAGGGACGGAGGGAGGCAGATGTGTGTCCGTCCGTCCGTCCGTGACTCTTCCGGTCTCTCCGTGCTCGCGTCTGTCTGTCCGTCCGTCCGTCGGCCGCTGGCGATCCCGGGACCCCGTCTGTACATCCGTCCGTCTGCGTGTCTCCCACGCAACCACCGGCCCGCGCATGCGCACGGCGGGGACGGAGAAACAAAAAAAAAAACAAAACCGGCGCTCACCATGACGTCACTATGTGCGACGTTACGTCACCGCGCGTACGTGCGTGCTTTCCGGACGGGGAGGGGGAAACAGGGACGGAGGGAGGCGGACGTGTGTCTGTCCGTCCGTCGGCCGCTGGCGATCACGTGACCACGTCTGTACATACGTCCGTCTGTCTGTCTGCGTGTCTCCCAGGCAACCACCGGCACGCGCATGCGCACTGCAGGGACGGAGAAACAAAAAAACAAAACCGGCGATCGCCATGACGTCACTGCGTGCGCCGTCCCATCAGCGCGCGCATGCGCGTTCGTGCGTGCTTTCCGGACGGGGACCGGGAAAGAAAGAGGGGCGGAGGGAGGAGGGCGTGTGTCCGTTCGTCCGTCCGTCTGTCCGTCTGTGACTCTTTCGGTCTCTCCGTGCGCGCGTCTGTCTGCCCGTCCGTCTTGCCTGCCTGCCCGTCCGTCCGTCCGTCGGTCCGTCTGTCTCTCTTGTTTCTGTCTCGGCCCGCACGTCCGTCGGACGGATGGACAGACGGACAGACACAGAGAGAACGTCAGAGACGGACAGACACACCGCGGGAGGCGGACAGGCGGACAGGCGGACGACGACGCGCTTGGCGGGTGGGGTGGCTCAATGGTCGGTGCCGTTATTTTTTATTATTATTAATTATTATTTCCGGGTTCCGGAGGGGTTGCGCAGTGGTCAGCGCCATTGATGATGATGATGAATGTTGTTATTAATTTTGGGATTGCGGTGGGGTGGCTCGGTGGTCAGCGCCATTTTTTTATTGTTATTATTATTTTGGGATTTCGGAGGGGTAGGTCAGTGGTCAGCGCCATAATAATTATTATTACTATTATTATTATTATTCTGGGATTTCAGGGGATAGCTCAGTGGTCAGCGACATTTATTATTATTATTATTATTATTATTATGGGATTGCAGATGGGTAGCACACTGGTCAGCGCCATTATATATTATTATTATTATTGTTGTTGTTGTTTTGGGAATTCGGAGGGGTACTCAGTGGTCAGTGCCATTGTTTATTATTATTATTATTATTTTGTTTTTTGGGATTTCGGAGGGGTAGCTAAGTGGTCAGCGCCACTATTTATAATTACTATTATTATTTTGGGATTTCGGAGGGATAGCTCACTTTAATATCAGTAATCTAAAAAAGTGTGAGTGAAAATAAGATATCTCTATAAGTGTGATTATACTCGTATTTATATATAAAATTTATATGTTTATGTGTAAATATATAGATAAAAATAAATATCAGTATTTAAACATCAAATATATACGTATTCATATAAAATTGTAAAAACATCTCTAAAACTAATATATTTCAGTAAGAAGTTGTAAATAAATAAGAATTAGATTTACGTGTAAAAATATATCTATGCTTACGTATATAGATAAAAAAAGAACACAAATAAACATTTAAGTAGAAACACGAAATTTACTCATATATTCACATAGAACGTAACACATTCATATGTATAAAATTAAAAGTGAGATTTACGCATTTCCCCCCACCTCTTATGAACGTTTGCATTTACACGTTTTCGAGTGAATTTAACACACGTTTATATCTGTATAGAAATCCATTTCTTGGGGAGGAGGAGGATTCTGCAAAAATCACGGTGATTTTGGGCAAAACAAAAAAAAAAGATAAAAATAATAAAAAATGTAGGACGTTGATCGTGGTGGGGGATGGGGACAGCCGCGTGGGCCCGCTTGGACGTGATTGGGCAGGGCGGATGTCCATCAAGGCTTTGGGGGCGGGGACTCGGGAGAACAAGCCTATCCCAGTGGTGGAAAGGGGAGGGACATTGCCTGCTTGAGGTGATTGGTCAGTCCCGCTGTCAATCATGCATTGAGGGAGGACACTCGGAAGGCCACGCCCCCAACTGGATGATTTACATTCCCTCTTGATCTGGATTGGTCAGCCTAGCTGTCAATCATGCGCTGGGGGGGCGGAGACTTGGGAGACCACTCCTCGCTAAGGCTGGGAGTGACAGGCCTGAGCCCAGCTGTCAATCATGTGCTGGGGGCGGGTATTCTCATGGCCACGCCCCTCCAGGAGTTTGACATCTCAGTCCCGATCGTGATTGGGCAGTCCAGCTGTCAATCATAGAGGGGCGTTGCATGAAGGAGATTGCGCAATCTGGCTGTCAATCACGGACTTGGGGGGCGGGACCAGGAGAGGACACGCCCCTCTATGGCTCGGGTGGTGTTTTGACACTGAGTGTGGGACGTGATTGGGCGGTGTCCCTGTCAATCATAGGAGGGAACACGCCCCTTCGAGGTTAGGATGGGCGGTCAATCACGGCTGAACGCGATTGGGCCGTCGGGCTGTCAATCATATATTTCCTCGGGTCTTGAGGAGACCACGACCTCCTCTCTGAGAATGTGAGTGGGCAGTCTGGCTGTCAATCACCGCAGTGGGCGGGGACACGAGACCACGCCCTCACCGAGGTGAGCCGTGTCTTCGTTGCTGAGGAACGCTGAAGGTAATTGGGCGTCCTGGCTGTCAATCACGCACGGTGGGCGGGGACTCGAGCCCCCATCCTGTCTGTGACTGGCACTCAATGCTACAAGCGATTGGGCAGGGTGGCTGTCAATCACGGGCTGTGGGCGGGCATGATAATTGAGGTTCAGAGCTGACCGTGATTGGGCAGTCCGGCTGTCAGTCAAGAAGCTGGGCGGGACTTATCAGGCCAAGCGCTTTTCTGCATGTGCTGATCGTCATTGGGCAGCACGGTTGTCAATCAAAGATTGTGGGCGGGCGCCGGAGAGGCCACGCCCCCTTCAGGGGAATGTCTGACATTGACTGTTGAGGGTCGTGAGGAGCTCAGGTTTCGGGAGGGGGCGGGGCGGTTTGGGTGACACTCACTGCTGCATGTGATTGGGCAGTGCGGCTGTCAATCATGGACTGGGGGCGGGGACTCGTGAGACCCTGCGCCTCCATGGGGGGGGGTGTTTGACACGAGGCGCTGGACGTGATTGGGCAGTCTGGCTGTCAATCACTGACTGGGGGGCGGGGAGTAGTGCTGACCAGTTCCTTCATATATATATATATATATATATATATATATAATTTTTTTTCTTTTAAGTAACAAATTAATAGAAGATATGGAAGGTTAGTTAATGGTGGGAAATAGGAAATTTAGCTGGAATTCATATATATATATATATATATATATATATATATAAATGTATGTATATGTATATATAAATTTATAATACTTTATTTTTTATATTATTTTATTTTTTTAATCTTATCCTTAATTTTTATTAACACTTTCCATGATCCTGAAACATGTCCCATGGTAATTCCCTCCACAACCCCACTCTTCCCCCTTTGAATTCATACATTTTTTTTTTCTATTAAATGTTTTGAGTTTATTTTTATTTATTTGCTTATTTCAGAGAGAGAGAGAGAGAAGGGGGCCCCCAGACGCGCGCGCCCCCTTGTGCATCTGGCTCTCGTGGGTCCAGGGGACTCGAACCCGGGTCCTCAGGCTTCACAGGCAAGCGCTGAACCGCCGGCTCCCCAGCCCCACCAGCTCCTTTATGACAGCGATCGGCTCACTATTGGGCGGGGTGGCTGTCCATCAAGGGCAAGGGGCGGGCACCCGTGAGGCCACGCCCCCCCCACGTACGCGGCTGGCACCTAACTGGGCAGCAACGGGGTCATTCGCGGACTACACCGGGTCCCGGGGAGACCACGCCCGTCCCCGTGCGTGATTCGCATTCAGTGCTGAACGGGATTGGGCACTCTGGCTGTCAATCACGCACGGTGGGCGGGTACTCCTGGCACCACGCCAACCACGACAGAGCTGGGTGCTCACAGCCGCACTGGATTGGGCCCGACAGCTGTCAATCATTGACTGAGGCGGGCACTCACAATCCCAAACTGCCGATTGGACGGTGAGACTGTCAATCATGCGTTGGATGGGCGGGGCTGGAGATTGGCATTCATGGCTGGACGTGATTGGACACCACAGCTGTCAGTCATGGCATCAGAGGGCCGATTTTAAGGGGCTCATTCACTGCTGAACGTGATTGGACAGTCGGGCTGTCCATCATGGACAGGGGCGGGCCCTCTGCACACCTTGGCCTTCACTGATGAACGCGTTTGGGCAGAACAGCTGTCAATCAATGGTTGGGGGTGGGAACTCGCGGTGCCCCGCACCTCCTATACGCCAATGACTGGCATTTGCGGGAGATCGTCATTGGGCCGGTCAGCTGTCAATCACACATGAGCGGGCGGGACCTCGGAAGAGAGGCCGAGCCCGCAATGACGGGGACTGGCCCTCAGTGCTGAACTTGATTGGACAGTCGGGCTGTCAATCATGGATGAGGGCGGGCTCTGCGTACAGCCCGGCCCTCCGTGAGGGTAATGGGCGTTCACTGCTGGTCGTGATAGGTCACAATGGCTGTCAATCACGGGTCAAGGGCGGGTACTACCAAATACCATGTTCCTCTGCTGTGGGAAATGACCTGCAGCCACGGATGAACCTGATTGGACATTTGTCTGTCAATCAAGGGTAAGGGCGGGCTCCCCGCCTTCCACGTCAGTAACTGGCCTTCGCCGCTGTCAATCATAGCTTGGGGGGTGGGCACTCTCCACGCCACGCCCCTCCTCCTACATGCCAATGACTGCCATGTGCGGGTGATCGTCATCATTGGGCCGATAAGCTGTCAATCACACGTGTGAGGGCGGGACCTCGGAAGAGAGGCTGAGCCCGCAATGACAGGGACTGGCCATCAGTGCTGACCGTGATTGGACAGTCGGGCTGTCAATCATGGATAAGGGCGGGTCAATCATGGATGAGGGCGGGCTCTGCGTACAGCCCGGCCCTCCGTGAGGGTGACGGGCGTTCACTGCTGGGCGTGATAGGTCCCTGTGGCTGTCAATCACGGGTCAAGGGCGGGTACTACCAAATACCATGTTCCTGTGCTGTGGGAAATGACCTGCAGCCACGGCTGAACCTGATTGGACATTAGTCTGTCAATCAAGGGTAAGGGCGGGCTCCCCGCCTTCCACGTCAGTAACTGGCCTTTGCCGCTGTCAATCATAGCTTGGGGGGTGGGCCCTCTCCACGCCACGCCCCTCCTCCTACATGCCAATGCCTGCCATGTGCGGGTGATCGTCATCATTGGGCCGATCAGCTGTCAATCACACGTGGGAGGGCGGGACCTCTGAAGAGAGAGAGACCAAGGCCCTCGGTGACAGCGATTGGCGACCAGCGCTGAACGTGATTGGGCAGTCGGGCTGTCAATCACGGATAAGGGCGGGCTCTGTGTACACCACGTGGGGCATTCACTCCTGAGCAATGATAGGACAGCCTGGCTGTCAATCTTGGGTCAGGGGCGGGAACTCGAGACTCCAAGCTCCTCCCGGTAGGGGGGGGGCAAGGATGGGCATTCACGGCTGAACGTGATTGGACAGAAGAGCTGTCAGTCATAAATAGGCGGGCCATAAAAACGGCCGAACTCGCCCCTCTATGACAGTTTTATCAATTCACTTTCATTTATATTTACGTGTTTATTTATTTAAATTGTTACTTTATTTTTTATTTGTTTTTCTAAAATTCTTATTAGCATTTTCCATGATGTTAATAAAAAAAATAAATATCCCACGGTAATTTCTTCCTTCCTCTTCGAGAAATGGCTCAGTGGTTAGAGCCGGCTTACTGATTTGTAAACTTTCTATCCTTTCGAACTTTTTTTTCCTTTTTGCTAATTTTTATTTACACGTTTCAGAATTATAAAAAAAAAAAATTATAAAAATTATTATAAAAAAAAATGTCCCGTGGCGATTCCCTCCACTCCCCCCACACGCTCCCCTTTGAAATTCCATGCTAAGTTTTAAAAAATAATAAAATCTCCACGGGAGCTGAACGCGACGGGGCCCGCCTGGCTGTCAATCACCGGCAAGGGGCGGGGCCTCACGGGACCGCTGCCTCCCTGACGAATGTGACTGCACAGGACATCTGTCAATCACTCACTGGTGGGCGGGTCCATAGACACCACGCTCACCACGGTGACCACCGGCCAGGGGGGTGCGGGTCGGGATTGGACGTTGGGGCTGCCAATCACGGCTGTGGGGCGGGAACTTCACACAGGCCACAGCATTGGCAGCGTGAATCTGACTGGACGGTCCGTCTGTCAATCAAGGAGAAGGGCGGGATTTCCTCGCACCATGCCCCCTGCATCTTAGTGTCTAGGCATTCGCTGATTTGGCAGCCTAGCTGTCAATCATCCGCTGGGGGGCGGGTACCAAGGAGGCCACGCCCCTCGCTAGGACGGACCGCCATTCAGTCCTTCCCGGGATTTGACAGTAGAGCTGTCAATCACGCGCTGGAGGGCGGGTTCTCGGGCGAGACAACGCACTACTCCACCCAAGGCCTTCCCGTGCACAGCGGGAGGCGATTGGACAGAGCAGCCGTCAATCACGCGTCGGTGGGCGGGGCCCCGGAGACACCACTCACTTCCCGCCGGGACAGGGACGGGTGTGCCGCACCGAGCGTGATTGGTCTGTCCGGCTGTCAATCACGGCTCCGGGGCGGGCATTCTGCGAGAACAAACCCTTCCCCGCTTGTGATTGGCCGGCCGTCCAACACGGATTACGGCTCGGGGGCGGGGTCGGGGGCTTAAGCGGGGGATGGGACATGGGGGACTCTTACTCCGGAAGGTTCCGGAACATGCCGGCACCTCCTCTTCCTCCAAATAACGGGAAATAAACCGCGCACGCAGACACGCGCTCGCTCGCTTCTCCGCCGCGAAGGCCGCGGCGTCGTCGGCTTTAATGACCTCCCGCGTCTTCCGCCCCCCAAAAAAAAAAAAAATTAAAAAATTAAAAAAAACAACCACCAAGTTCCCATCGCCGTGGCAACGCCCGGGGACCACGAAACGAACCACAGGCGGACGGGCGCGAAAAAAAAAAAATAAAATAAAAACACCACATTCTCCGCGAAGGAAACCTACGCGCCGGGGCGTCGGAGGCGGGGACGTTCCGGAAGGTTCCGCCCGGCCCCGCGCGGCGGCCGGAGACGCGGAGGCCCCGTGACGTCCCGCGGACGCCCGCCGCCGCCGCCGCCGCCCGCGGGCACCACCCTGAGCGTCACGACGCGCCCGCCCGCCCCGGCCTCGCCGTCGCCGCAGCGGTAGTCCCCGGCGTCCGCGGCGTCCAGCGCGGCCACGCGCAGCGCGCCGCCGGGCCCGTGCCAGAAGCGCCCGGCCCGGCGCCCGGCCGCCAGCCGCGCGCCCCCCGGGAGGGTCCACTCGGCGCCCGCGCCCGCCGCCGCCGGGCACTCGAGGCGGATGGTGTGCCCGGCCGCCGCCGCGATCGTCTCCCGCGGCGACGGCGGCGGCGTGGCGGGCGCGGCGGCCCCGGGTTCGAGGACGGTCAGGCGCACGAGCAGCCGGGCCTCGCCGCCCTCGTTGCGCGCCACGCACGCCAGGCGCCCGCCGTCGCCGGGGCGGGCCCCGCGGATGTCCAGCGTGCCGTCGGCGCGCACCGAGACGCGGCCGCCCGGGTACGGCGCGGGCAGCGCCACGCCGGACGGGAGGTTCCAGAACAGGCGCGGCGGCGGCGTGCCGTCCGCCGGGCAGGCGAGCAGCACGCGGGCGCCCGCCGCCGCCGCCGCGTCCGCCTCGGCCGCGGCGCGCCCCGAGAAGCGCGGCGGGAGCACGCTCACGCTCAGCCGCGCCCAGGAGCGCCGCTCGCCGTCGCCGCGGCGACGCGCCAGGCAGGTGTAGGCGCCGGCGTCCGAGCGGCGGGCGCGGAGCACCGTGAGCGCGCCGTCCGGGCCGACGCGGTACTTGTCCGAGAGCGCCGGGAGCGGGCGGCGGGCCGGCGACAGCCACGTGAACGTCCACGCCGCCGGCGCCGCGTCCGTGGCGACGGCGCCCGCGGCGACCGCGCCCGCGGCGACCGCGCCCGCGGCGGCGGAGCAGAGGAGGGTGGCGTCGTCGCCGTAGGCCACGCGGACGGAGTCCGCGGGCGCCGCGGCGGGGCCGGCGTCCGAGGCCGTCGCCGCGGCGACCGGCGCGGGCGCGAGGGCGACGCGCACGGCCATCTCGTCGGCGCCGGCGCCGTTGCTGGCGCGGCAGGTGTAGACGCCGACGTCGCGGGCGCCCACGCCGCGGAGGAGCAGCGTGCCGTTGGCGAAGACCACGCGGCGGGCGCCGTCGCCGGGGACGACGCCGGCGGCGGACCGGAGGGCCCTTCCGCCATGTTGGAAAGTGTGTCCGCCATCTTGGACGAGGCGCCCGCCATCTTGAATCCCGTGAGCGGCGGGCTGGACGTCAGGTCCGCCGTGTTGGGCGGCACGTCGGCCATCTTGGAATTCACGTTGGACGGCGGGAGACCTGCCGTGGATGAGACGTCCGCCATCTTGGGCGCCCTGTTGGCCGTCGCGTCCGCCATGTTGGACGTGACTGCCATCTTGGATCCAGTGAGATGCTTGTTGGGTGCCACGTCCGCCATATTGGATATTTCCGCCATTTTGGGTGCCGCGTTCTCCCTGGTGGACGACGCGTCCGCCATATTGGAGGACGCTTCCGCCATCTTGGATCCCATGAGCTCCGGGTGGGACGTCACGTACCCCATATTGCACATGTCCGCCATCTTGGGCTCCACGTTGGACGTGATCGCCGCCATATTGGACGACCCGTCCGCCATGTTGGATGCCTTGAGGTCCATGTAGGACGTCAATTCCGCCATGTTGGAGGACGCGTCCGCCATCTTGAATCCCATGAGCTCCGGGTGGGACGTAACGTAACCCATATTGCACATGTCCGCCATCTTGGGCTCCACGTTGGACATGATCGCCGCCATATTGGAGGACCCGTCCGCCATCTTGAATCCCTTGAGCTCCGGGTTGGACGTTGTGTACTCCATAATGGACATGTCCGCCATCTTGGACTCCATGTTGGACATGTCCGCCATCTCGGGCTCCATAATGGACACGTCCGCCATGTTGGACTCCAGTTTGGACGTGATCGCCGCCATATTGGAGGGCGCGTCCACCATCTTGAATCCCGGGAGCTCCAGCTTGGACGTTATGTACTCCATATTGCACATGTCCGCCATCTTGGGCTCCATATTGGACGTGTCCACCATCTTGGGCCCCATATTGGACATGTCCGCCATCCCGAACTCCATGTTGGACATGTCCGCCATCTTGGACTCCATATTGGACATGTCCGCCATCTTGTCCTCCATGTTGGACGTGTCCACCATCTTGGGCCCCATATTGGACATGTCCGCCATCTTGGGCTCCACGTTGGACATGATCGCCGCCATATTGGAGGGCGCGTCCACCATCTTGAATCCCAGGAGCTCCAGCTTGGACGTTATGTACTCCATATTGCACATGTCTGCCATCTTGGGCTCCATATTGGATATGTCCGCCATCTTGAACTCCATATTGGACATGTCCGCCATCTTGGGCCCCATATTGCACATGTCCGCCATATTGGGCTCCATAATGGACACGTCCGCCATCTTGGACTCCACGTTGGACGTGATCGCCGCCATATTGGAGGGCGCGTCCACCATCTTGAATCCCGGGAGCTCCAGCTTGGACGCTATGTACTCCATATTGGACGTGTCCACCATCTTGGGCTCCATATTGGACACGTCCGCCATCTTGAACTCCATATTGGACACGTCCGCCATCTTGGGATCCATATTGCACGTGTCCGCCATCTTGGGATCCATAATGGGCGTGTCCGCCATCTTTGGATCCACGTTGGACGTGATCGCCGCCATATTGGAGGGCGCGTCCACCATCTTGAATCCCGGGAGCTCCAGCTTGGACGTTATGTACTCCATATTGGACATGTCCGCCATCTTGGGCCCCATATTGCACATGTCCACCATCTTGGGATCCATATTGGACACGTCCGCCATCTTGGGATCCATATTGGACACGTCCGCCATCTTGGGATCCATATTGCACATGTCCGCCATCTTTGGATCCACGTTGGGCGTGATCGCCGCCATATTGGACTCCACGTAGGACGTGATCGCCGCCATATTGGAGGACGCGTCCGCCATCTTGAGTGCCGCGATCTCCGGGTTGGACGTAACGCACTCCATCTTGGACACGTCCGCCATCCTGGGCTCCATATTGGACGCGTCCGCCATCTTGGGCTGCACGTTGGACGTGACCGCCGCCATGTTGGACCCCGCCCCCTCCGTCTCGAACGCCGGGGCCGCCATATTGGACCCCGTGGCCGCCACGCTGGGGGGCAGGGCCGTCCCGTCCGCCGTCTTGGACGCCGTGGCCGCCGGGCCGGAGGCGGGAGCCGTCGGGCAGCGTCCAGGCGACGTCGGGCTCGGGGCGCCCGCGGGCCACGCAGTCCACGCGCAGGTCGTCGCCGGGCGCCAGGCGCCGCTCGGGGCCGGGTTCGAGGGGACGCTCGATGCGGGCGGGCTCCGAGGACACGGACACGCGGACGGCGGCGGCGGCGTCCCCGGCCGGGCCCCGGGACACGCACAGGTAGTCGCCGGCGTCGCCCCCGGCGACGGGCAGCAGCCGCAGCGTGCCGTTGGGGAAGACCCGGGCGTGGCCGTCGCCCGTGCTGCGGGGCGGTGGGGGGGAGGGGGAGAGAGAGAGGGAGGGACAGCGTCAGTGCGGGGGGGAAACTGAGGCACCGGGGACTGTGTTCGGGAGTTGCCCTTGTGGGTGGGGAAACTGAGGCCAGGGACAGGGTTTCGGTGCGAGAACCGCCCCGGCACGAGGTGGCTGGGTAAACTGAGGCACGGGGCGGCTGGGGGTTATGGGGGATGGGGAACCAGCATGAAACGCGGCCCAGTTTCAGGGATACTGAGTCAGGGCGCGGGAGGGCACCGGGGTGGGGGACCGCTGACTCCTGCCCGAGATAAATGCAGTTGGGGAAACTGAGTCAGGCCGTGGGAGGGCACCGGGGGGGGAGCGCTGACTCCCGCACGAGATAAATGCAGCTGGGGAAACTGAGTCAGGGCGTGGGAGGGCACGGGGTGGGACCGCTGACTCCCGCCCGTGATCAATCCAGTTGGGGAAACCGAGTCAGGGCGCGGGAGGGCACGTAGTGGGACCGCTGACTTCCGCCAGAGATGAATTCAGTCGGGGAAACCGAGTCAGGGCGCGGCAGGGCACGTAGTGGGACCGCTGACTGCCACCCGAGATACATTCTATCGGGGAAACCGAGTCAGGGCACGGCAGGGCACGTAGTGGGACCGCTGACTGCCACCCGAGATACATCCTATCGGGGAAACCGAGTCAGGGCGCGGCAGGGTACGTAGTGGGACCGCTGACTGCCACCCGAGATACATTCTATTGGGGAAACCGAGTCACGGCGCGGCAGGGCACGTAGTGGGACCGCTGACTGCCACCCGAGATACATCCTATTGGGGAAACCGAGTCAGGGCGCGGCAGGGCACGGAGTGGGACCGCTGACTCCCGCCCGAGATAAATGCAGTCGGGGAAACTGAGTCACGGCTTCGGCTGGCACCCCGAGGACAGCCCAGCCCCGACCCCGCGGCGGCCCCGGGGAGGAAGAGCCACGGGCCGCCCGCGAGTTCGAATCCCGCCCTCCCCGTGCGTGCGCTCTTCCAGCCTGAACCACGCAGAGCAAAACGGGCGAACCGAGTCACCGTCCCCCGCACCCGCCGCCCACACCGCCAACAAGGACTGCCGGGGAAACCGAGCCGGCGCCGGGCGTTACCTCGAGGCGGCGTCCATCACGCGCATGGACGGCAGCCGCCACAGCACGCCGGGCGCCGGCGCCCCCCCGGAGACCCGGCAGTGCAGCCAGAGGGCGTCGCCGTGGCGCACGCGGGTGACGGTCGCCGGGGCGACGGCGGCGGCGGCGGCGGGGGCCGGTCCGTCGTCGTCGGCGTCGTCCACGGCCTCCCGGTTCGACGGCGGCGGCGGCGGCGGGGTCGGGGGCGGCGAGACGGAGAGGGCGAGGAGGGCGCGGTCGGCGCCGTGGAGGTTGCTGGCGGTGCAGGCGTAGAGGCCGCGGTCCTGGGCCCGGGCGCCGCGGAGGAGCAGCGTGCCGTTGCGCAGCACCGCGAAGCGCTGCAGGCGGGCGTGCGGCGTCAGGAGCGCCCCTGCGGGGATCGGACGGGGGGGGGGAGGTGTCAATCACGTAGCGAGTCCCGCCCACCAGCGCATGCGCTTCCTGTGCCCGGCGGACGGCCGGCCCGGGGGCTGAGAGACAGTTGGCGACGTCTGTCAATCAAGTGTTAAGTCCCGCCCTTCAGGGAGCCACTTCCGGAGGAGATGGAGGAGCAGGGAGGGCACAGGAAGTGGGGGGCCTGTCAATCAATCTGCAGGAACCGCCCCTGCTGGCACTCACTTCCGGTTTACAGGGAGTGGCTATACTGGAAATTTTGGGTGTCAGTCAAATAGGAAGTCCCGCCCCACCATTTCCTCTGTGCAAATGGGAGAATGTGAATGTCAATCAAAGATAAAGTCCCGCCCTTAAGGGAGCCTCTTCTGCACAGGAAGTGAGGGGCCTGTCAATCAACCCGCAGGAACCGCCCCTTGGCCTCTCAATTCCGGTTTACAGGGAGTGGCTATAAAGGAACCTTTGTGTGTGTCAATCATATAGGAAGTCCCGCCCATCCATTTCCTGTCTGCAAATGGGAGAATGTGGGTGTCAATCAAAGATAAAGTCCCGCCCTTAAGGGAGCCTCTTCTGCACAGGAAGTGGGGGGCCTGTCAATCAACCCGCAGGAACCGCCCCACGGCCGCTCAATTCCGGTTTACAGGGAGTGGCTATATAGGAACCTTTGTGTGTGTCAATCAAATAGGAAGTCCCGCCCATCCATTTCCTGTCTGCAAATGAGAGAATGTGGGTGTCAATCAAAGATAAAGTCCCGCCCTTAAGGGAGCCTCTTCTGCACAGGAAGTGGGGGGCCTGTCAATCAACCCGCAGGAACCGCCCAACGGCCGCTCACTTCCGGTTTACAGGGAGTGGCTGTATAGGAACCTTTGTGTGTCAATCAAATAGGAAGTCCCGCCCATCCATTTCCTGTCTGCAAATGGGAGAATGTGGGTGCCAATCAAACATAAAGTCCCGCCCTTAAGGCAGCCACTTCTGCACAGGAAGTTGGGGGGCCTGTCAATCAACCCGCAAGAACTGCCCCTTGGCCACTCACTTCCGGTTTACAGGGAGTGGCTATACAGGAAACTGTGGGTGTCAGACAAATATTAAGTCCCGCCCATCCATTTCCTGTCTGCAAATGGGAATATGTTGGTGTCAATCAAACATAAAGTCCCGCCCTCAACGGTCCCACTTCCTAGGTCAGACAGGAGCAGGGAGCACACAGGAAGTGGGGGGCCTGTCAATCACCCCTTAAGACCCGCCCCCCAGCCTGGCTGTCCTCGAATCCAGCGGGTGTGGTCTGAGAGGCAGCTGGCAACGGCTGTCAGTCAAGCGTTAAGTCCCGCCCTGAAGGGAGCCACTTCCGGAGGTGACGGAGGAGCAGGGAGGGCACAGGAAGTGGGGGTGCTGTCAATCAACCCGCAGGAACCGCCCCTCGGCCGCTCACTTCCGGTTTACAGTGCGTAGCTATACAGGAAACTGTGGGTGTCAGTCAAATATTAAGTCCCGCCCATCCACTTCCTGTCTGCAAATGGGAATATGTTGGCGTCAATCAAACATAAAGTCCCGCCCTCAATAGACCCACTTCCTAGGTCAGACAGGAGCAGGGAGCACACAGGAAGTGGGGGGCCTGTCAATCACCCCTTAATTCCCGCCCACTAGTGAGGCTCCTCTCTAATCAAGAGGAACTATAATGGGAATCGTAAGTGGGACATATGTCAATCAAACCTCAAGTCCCGCCCACTAGTGATGGTGTTCCTCCAATCGACATGACTCACAGAGGGAACCGGAAGTGGAGCATATGTCAATCATCCTTGAATCCCCGCCCACTAGCGATGTTCTTCATCCAATCAACAGGATTCAGAGTTGGAAACGGAAGACTGGCATGTGTCAATCAACACTCAAGTCCCGCCTCCTAATGACACTTTTCCTCCAATCAAGGGGAAGGAGACTGGCCAGAGGAAGCGGGGCATGTGTCAATCAAACATGAAGACCCGCCCACTAGTGGCAGTCTTCCCCCAATCACCAGGATTAAGAGTGGGAACAGGAAGTGTAGTATGTGTCAATCACCCCTGAAGACCCGCCCCTCTTGGCCCAGTATCCCCCTCAAAAGGAAACAGAGTGGGAACAGGAAGTGGGAAGCATGTCAATCAACCATGAAGCCACGCCCACAAATGACCACTTACTGCAATCAAGAGGAATCAGAGTGGGAACAGGAGGTTTGGTGTGTGTCAATCAACACTCAAGCCCCGCCTCTAGTGACACTTTCCCTCCAATCATTGGTAGCATAGAGGAAACCGGAAGTGGGGCTTGTGTCAATCAAGCAGTAGGTCCCGCCCCTTAGCGAGACATTTCCTCGAATCAATGGAATCGCACAGTGGGGACCGGAAGTGGAGTGAGTGTCAATCAACACTGAAGACCCGCCTCTAGCGACACTTAACCTCCAATCAAGAGTCAGCATAGAGAAAACTGGAAGTGGGGCTTGTGTCAATCTAGCATTAGGCCCCGCCCCCTACGAGATATTTCCTCCAATCAATGAAAGCAGACTGGTAACAGGAAGTGCAGTGTGTGTCAATCAACACTAAATCCCGCCTCTAGCGACACTTTACCTCCAATCAAGAGTTACCATAGAGGAAAGCGGAAGTGGGGCTTGTGTCAATCAAGCACTAGGTCCCATCCCCTAGCGAGACATTTCCTCCAATCATCGGAAGCACAGTGGTAACCAGAAGTGCAGTGTGTGTCAATCAACACTCAAGTCCCGCCTCTAGAGACACTTTACCTCCAATCAAGAGGAAGCATAGAGGAAACCGGAAATGGGGCTTGTGTCAATCAAGCAGTAGGCCCCGCCCCCTATCGAGACATTTCCTCCAATCAACGGAAGCACAGTGGGGACCGGAAGTGGAGTGTGTGTCAATCAACACTCAAGTCCCGCCTCTAGAGACACTTTACCTCCAGTAGAGTGGAAGCATAGAAGAAACCGGAAGTGGGGCTTGTGTCAATCAAGCACTAGGTCCCACCCTCTGGCGAGACATTTCCTCCAATCAACGGAAGCACAGTGGTGACCGGAAGTGGAACGTGTATGTCAATCAAGCAGTAGGTCCCGCCCTCTAGTGACACATTACCTCCAATCAAGAGTTAGCATAGAGGAAACTAGAAGTGGGGCTTGTGTCAATCAAGCATTAGGCCCGCCCCCTAGCGACGCAATTCCTCCAATCAACGGAAGCACAGTGCGAACCGGAAGTGGTGTGTGTGTCAATCAACACTGAAGACCCGCCTCTAGCAACACTTAACCTCCAATCAAGAAGAAGCAAAGAAGAAACCGGAAGTTGGGTGTGTCTATCAAGCAGTAGGTCCCGCCCCTTATGAAGACATTTCCTCCAATCTACGGAAGCACAGTGGGGACCGGAGGTGGAGTGCGTGTCAATCAACACTCAAGTCCCGCCTCTAGCGACACTTAACCTCCAATCAAGAGGAAGCATAGAGGAAACTAGAAGTGAGGCTTGTGTCAATCAAGCAGTAGGCCCCGCCCCCTAGCGAGACATTTCCTCCAATCAACGGAAGCGCAGAGGGGTCCGGAGGTGGAGTGAGTGTCAATCAACACTGAAGACCCGCTTAACCACCAATCAAAAAGAAGCATAGAGGAAACCAGAAGTGGAAATTGTGTCAATCAAGCAGTAGGCCCCGCCCCCTCGCGACTCATTTCGTCCAATCAATGGAAGCAGAGTGGTGACCAGAAGGCCCCTCCCCCAAGCAAGACATTTCCTCCCATCAACAGAAGCACAGTGGAAACCGGAGGTGGAGCGTGTGTCAATCAACACTCAAGTCCCGCCCTAGCAGCACTACCTCCTATCGAGAGAAAGCATAGAGGAAACCAGAAGTGGCACTTCTGTCAATCATGCATTAGGCCCCGCCCCCTAGCGAGACATTTCCTCCAATCAACAGAAGCACTGTGGGGTCCAGAGCTGGAGTGAGTGTCAATCAACACTGAAGACCCGCCTCTACCGACACTTAACCTACAATCAAGAAGCAGCAGACAGGAAACCGGAAGAGACGCTTGTGTCAATCAAGCAGTAGGGCCCGCCCCCTACCAGACACTTCCTCCAATCAAACGTAAGCACAGAGTGGGGACCGGAGGTGGAGTGTGTGTCAATCAACACTCAAGTCCCGCCTCTAGCGACACTTAACTTCCAATCAAGAGTTAGCATAGTGGAAACTAGAAAAGGGGCTTGTGTCAATCAAGCATTAGGCCCCACCCCCTAGCGAGTCATTTCCTCCCATCAACGGAAGCACAGTGGGGACCGGAAGTGGAGTGAGGGTCAATCAACACTCAAGTCCCGCCTCTAGGGACACTTAACCTCCAATCAAGAGGAAGCATAGAGGAAACCGGATGTGGGGCTTGTGTCAATCAAGCAGTAGGCCCCGCCCCCTAGCGAGACATTTCCTCCAATCACCGGAGTGCAGTGTGGACCGGAAGTGGTGTGTGTGTCAATCAACACTCAAGTCCCGCCTCTAGAGACACTTAACCTCCAGTAGAGTGGAAGCATAGAAGAAACCGGAAGTGGGGCTTGTGTCAATCAAGCACTAGGTCCCACCCTCTGGCGAGACATTTCCTCCAATCAACGGAAGCACAGTGGTGACCGGAAGTGGAACGTGTATGTCAATCAAGCAGTAGGTCCCGCCCCCTAGCGAGACATTTCCTCCAATCAACAGAAGCACAGTGGGGACCGGAGGTGGAGTGTGTGTCAATCAACACTGAAGACCCGCCTCTAGCGACACGTAACCTCCAATCAAGAAGCAGCGGAGAGGAAACCAGAAGAGACGCTTGTGTCAATCAAGCATTAGGCCCCGCCCCTAGCGAGACATTTCCTCCAATCAACAGAAGCACAGTGGGGACCGGAAGTGGAGTGAGTGTCAGTCAACAATCAAGTCCCGCCGCTAGAGACACGTAACCTCCAATCAAGAGGAAGCGTAGAGGAAACTAGAAGTGGGGCTTGTGTCAATCAAGCATTAGGCCCCGTCCCCTAGCAAGACATTTCCTCCAATCAACAGAAGCACGGTGGGGTCCGGAGCTGGAGTGCGTGTCAATCAACACTCAAATCCCGCCTCTAGCGATACTTAACCTCCAATCAAGAGGAAGCAGAGAGGAAACCGGAAGTGGGGTGTGTCAATCAAGCAGTAGGTCCCGCCCCCTACCAGACATTTCCTCCAATCAACAGAAGCACAGTGGGGACCAGAACTAGTGTGTATGGTTGTGTCAATCAACACTGAAGACCCGCCTCTAACAACATTTTACCTCCAATCAAAAGCTAGCATAGAAGGAAGCGGACTTGGGGCTTGTGTCAATCACGCAGTAGGTCCCGCCCACTAGCCACACATTACCTCCAACCAGGAAGCAGCATAGAGGAAACCGGAAGTGGCGCATGTGTCAATCAAGCAGTAGGCCCCGCCCCCTAGCGAGACATTTCCTCCAATCAACGGAAGCACAGTGGGGACCGGAAGTGGAGTGAGTGTCAATCAACAATCAAGTCCCGCCTCTAGAGACACGTAACCTCCAATCAAGAGGAAGCATAGAGGAAACTACAAGTGGGGCTTGTGTCAATCAAGCAGTAGGTCCCACCCCTAGCGAGACATTTCCTCCAATCAACAGAAGCACGGTGGGGTCCGGAGGTGGAGTGCGTGTCAATCAACACTCAAGTCCCGCCTCTAGAGACACGTAACCTCCAATCAAGAGGAAGCATAGAGGAAACTACAAGTGGGGCTTGTGTCAATCAAGCAGTAGGCCCCGCCCCCTAGCGAGACATTTCCTCCAATCAACAGAAGCACGGTGGGGTCCGGGGGTGGAGTGCGTGTCAATCAACACTCAAGTCCCGCCTCTAGAGACACTTAACCTCCAATCAAGAGGCAGCGGAGAGGAAACCGGAAGAGGCGCTTCTGTCAATCAAGCAGTAGGCCCCGCCCCCTACCGGACATTTCCTCCCATCAAACGGAAGCACAGAGTGGGGACCGGAAGTGGGGTGTGTGCGTGTCAGTCTGTCTGTCAATCACACAGGAAGTCCCGCCCACCCGGGGTGCCGCTCACCGGTGGAGACCTTGGTCCAGGTGACGAACGGGCGCGGGTTCCCGGTGGCCTGGCAGGGGAAGGCGGCGTCGGCGCCGGCGGGGAGGTGCGCGCTGGGCGGCGGCCCCGTCGCGATGCGCGGCTTCTCGCCGTGGCCCCAGAACCGGTGCGCGGGGGGCCCCGCCCACCAGCGCCTCGGGCCGCCGCCCCCGCGGGAAGCCCCGGAAGGTTCCGGGAGCCCGGCGGGCGGGGGCCTCGGACGCGGGGGCGCGGGGGGCCCGAGGTCGGCGCGCCGGGCCTCCTGGCCTCGCTCCGTCGCCGCGGCGACCGGCGGCGGTGGGTACGGTGTCCCCGCGGGGTCGTTCCGGAAGCTTCCGGGAGGGCCCGGGAGGTTCGCGGCGGTGCCCGGAGGGCGCCACGCGTGCCCCGTGGACGCCGTCGCGTGCGCCGCGGGCCCTCGCAGCACCGGGTCCCGGGGCGTTCCGGGATGTGCGTAAGAAGATGGCGCCGTGCGATCCCGCGCCGCGGAGGGGTGCGTTGCCACGGCAACGGCCGGCGTGCTCCCGGAAGGTCCCGGAGGCCACGCCGTGACCCCGTCTCCGTGGCGACCCGGAGTCGTGGCCGGCCAAGGCGTGTGGCCGCGCCTCACGGTGGGCGGGGACAATGTGCCGGAACGTTCCGTCCACGCCGGGGCGCCGTGGGAAGGTTCGGGCGTGTCTGGGACAACCGACGGCGTGGAGGCGGGGACGGCTGGGTTTCCACGGCGACGGGTGTGGTCCGGCCCTGCTGGCACGGTCCAAGTGGAAGCGGGAGGAGACGTCGTTTCCGGAACATTCCGCGCGGGCGAGGACGCGGCGGACGTGCGTGACGAGGGGGGCCCGTCGGGAAATCCCGCCAAGGGAACGTCCGCCTCGGTTGCCGTTGACAACAATGTATCAGCGGTGGATGGAGTCTCGGAAGAGGGGGAACTCCGGAGAACGTTCCGGAAGTTCAAGGTGCCATCCGACGTGGTAGACTCCACAGTACGGTGTGACGCGCCCGTCGCCGTGGCAACAACCGTGTGCTCCTCCACTGAGGACACGGTCTCCGTCGCCGAGGAACTCGGGAGAACGTTCCGGAAGATCAAGGTGCCGTCCGACGAGGTAGACCCCACAGTACGGTGTGATGCGCCCGTCACCGTGGCAACAACCGTGTTCTCCTCGATCGTGGAGGGAGTCTCGGAAGAGGGGGAGTTACGGAGAACGTTCCGGAAGATCGAGGTGCCATCCGACGAGGGCGTCTCCACGGTAGGGCGTGACGCGCCGGTAACCATGGCAACAACCGTGTGCTTCTCCATCGAGGACACATTGTCCGATGCCGTGGAACTCCGGAGAATGTTCCGGAATATCAAGGTGCCATCCAAGGAGGGCGTCTCCGTAGCCGGGTGTGACGCATCCGTCACCGTGGCAACAACCGTGTGCTCCTCCACTGAGGACACGGTCTCCGTCGCCGAGGAACTCGGGAGAACGTTCCGGAACGTCAAGGTGCCATCCGAAAACGGCGTCTCCGTAGTAGAGTGCGACGTACCGGTCACCACGGCAACGGCCGTGTCCTCCGCCATCGAGGACGCAGTCCCTGGCGCCGAGGAACTCCGGAGAACGTTCCGGAAGATCAACGTGCCACGCGACGGGGGCGCGGGAAGGAGCGTGGGCGCCGTGGGGGAGGGGCTGGCGCCTCGGTGTCCGTGAGGACGTTTCCTGTGTCTCCTCCGCCCCGTGGACGCCGCTGTCGTCACGCGTGTCGTGCCCGGAGACGTCACGCGCGCGGCGGCGGGGGACGTCGGCCACGTTGGATCCGACGTGGCCGCCGGGCTCGTCTCCAGGCGACCCCGCAGTCTCCCGGGGGACTTCTTCCGCGGCGTCGTCGGCGGGGTTGTCGTGGACACCGTCGTCGAGGCAACGGGCGTCGACGTCCCCGCAACGGTTCCTGATGTGTCCGGCGCACGTGTGACGGTGACGCGTAAAAGCGTTGCCGCGGTCGACCCAGCCGGTGCCGTATCCGAGACACGCGTGACGGTCGCGTGTAACGGCGTCGCCGTGGCGACGTCCGACGTCCCCACCACGGACGTCGCCGTCACGGGATCCCGCGAGGATTTTTTCCTCGCGCCCTTTTGTTTCCTACCACGGCGGGCGCCGTCTTTCCGTGTGGGCGCGCGCGCCGTCGCCGTGACAACAGTGGTGGGCTCGACCTCCTCCCACGGGTTGACCGTGTGCGTCGGGACGACATCCGTCGGCGGCGTCTCCGTGGAGACCGTCGTGCCCGGCGACGCGGCATCATCCCCGACGGCCATCCTGTCCGCGTCGCCAGGGACGACTGTTGTTTCCATGGCGACGCCCTCGGGCGGAGAACCTTTCACCACTCCCGGACCGCCCCTGACGTTGCCGGGGAGCTCCCCGTCCGTCGTCGTCCGGGAAACGGTTGCCCATGGCGACACATAGGATCCAGTGTCACCCGGGACTTTTGTGGCGGCGTCGCCGGGGACTTTTGTGGCAGAGTCGCCGGGGACTTTTGTGGCGGCGTCGCCGGGGACTTTTGTGGCGGCGTTGCCGGGGACCTTTGTGGCGGCGTCGCCGGGGACTTCTGTGGCGGCGGGGGAGCCCCTCCCGCGGACGCGTGCCAAGATGTCCGCCCAGCGCTCGGGCTGGATCTGCCTGCCGGGCACGGGCACCCGGCGGCGGGACTCGAACCCGCGCCGCCCCTCCGCCGGCCGCCTCCGGGGCGGCGGCCCCCCCGCCGCGGACCCGGGGCCGGCGCGGGACCTCCCGGAACGCCGCGGCGGACGCGCCGACCCCCGGCCCGCCCCCGCCCCCGGGGACCACCGCCACGTCCACCGTCAGCCGGGCGGCGCCGAGCTCGTTGACGGCCACGCACGCGTACCGCCCGCCGTCGCCGGGCACGGGCGCCGCCAGCCGCAGCGTCCCGTCCGCCGCCACGCCCGTCGCCGGGCGACCGTCGGGGAGGAACCAGGCGACGCGGGCCTCGGGGTCGGCGGCGGAGAAGGCGCAGGGCAGCGACGCCGGCTGGCCCGGCGCCAGGCGCACGGAAGCTTCCGGAGCCCCCGGCGGGCTCCCGGCCTGGCGCCGCGGCTCCACGTGCACGCGGTACGCCGCCCGGTCCGCCTCGCCCGCCGCCCGCGCCACGCAGGCGTACGCGCCCGAGTCCCCCGGCGACGCGGCGCGCACCGTCAGCGCGCCGCCGGCGTCCACCTCGTACCTAGCACCCGCCGGCGAGGGTGCTTGAGGCTCGGTACTCCGCGTCGGCGCCCGCTCGCCGTCTGCGTCTCCGGCGGGTGCTCGCGGCCCGGTACTCCCGTTGGCCGCGGGTGCTTGCAGCACGGTCCCCCCGGGGAGCAACCAGGCGACGGACGGCGGGGCGGACGCGGCGACGTCGCACGGCAGCCGGAAGGAGCCGCCTTCCGGAACGATCCGCGCCGCGTCCGGCCCGCGCTCGATCGCCACCCAGCCGTCGTCGTCGTCGTCGTCACGGGCGACGGTGTCGTTGGAGGAGTACTCAGCGCAGTACTCCAGCAGCACCCCATCCTGCTCGCCGGTGCCGGGTTCGAGCCGGAGCCGGACGCGCCCCGCCGCCGCCAGCCAGCGGGGCCGGGCGAGGATCCGCACCCGGACCCCGGTGAAGTACGCACCGTCCCCGTCGGTGCCGCCGTCGTCCTGGCGATAGTCGCCCGCGGCGCCCTCGCGGACGAGGCCGGCGGGGCGGTCGCCGTAGTAGGCCAGCACGTTCCAGGCGCGCCCGGGGCCGCCGGGCGGGGCGGGGCAGGCGAGCGGCACGCAGCGGGTGGCCGCCCACGCCGTCGCCGCGGCGGCGTCCACGGCGACGCGCTCGAGGCGGGCGGGCGCGCGGGCGGCGCAGCGGAGCCGGGCGCGGCGGCCGCGGTCGTCGGTGAGGTCCATGGCGACGGTCCAGGGCGGCGCCGAGGCGGGGTCCCCGCCGTCGTCCCCGCCGCCGTCCCCGTCGCCGCTCGGACCCGCGCCGCCGGGACTCGGACCCGCGCCGCCGCCTCCGGGTAGGCGGCAGGGCGCGCGGTCGGGCATGTCCCGCAGCTCGGACCCGCGCAGGGGCCCCGGGCCCGCGCACCGCGCGCACAGCTGCCCGCCCGCCGCCGCCTTGTCCTTCTTGCACTTGAGCACGCCTGCCGGGGACGAGACGGTTTAAAAAGTTAGTATTTTTTAAAGAAAAGCAAAAAAAAAAATAAAATAAAATAAAAAATAAATTAAAAAAAAAAAAAAACCGCTCACGGGTTTGAGGCCCGGGGACGTCACCGCGGCCCGTTCGTCAGCTTAGGTGCCCCGTGGAATTGTGGGAGGGAAGCGGCCCCGGGGCATTGTGGGAAAGTTCGGGCTGCAGGGCATTGTGGGTAAGTAGCTGAGCGCCTCAGGCCCGAGGCATTGTGGGAAAGTGTGAGCCGCAGGGGCGGGAGGCTGTGTTTGCAGGGCATTGTGGGTAATTGAGCCCCTCAACCCCGGGGCATTGTGGGAAAGTGTGAGCTGGAGGTCCATTTCTGTGCTGCAAAGCATCATGGGTAATGGAGACCCTGAGCCCTAGGGCACTGTGGGAAAGTGTGGGAATCAGGTATTGGGTCTGGGACGCAAAGCATTGCGGGTAATTGAGTGTCTGAGTCCCGGGGCATTGTGGGAGAGTGTGGGCCGCAGGGCATTGTGGGTCTTAAAGTCCCTGAGTCGCAGGGCATTGTGGGAAAGTCTGAGCTGCAGGGCCCGAGGCTGTGTTGCAGGGCATTGTGGGTAATTGAGCCCCTCAACCCCAGGGCATTGTGGGAAAGTGTGGGCTGCAGGGCCTGTGACGGGGACACGAGGCATCATGGGTAATTGGGTGTCTGAGCCCCAGGGCATTGTGGGAACGTGTGGGCAGCAGGGCATCGTGGGTAACTGAGCCCATCAGGCCTGGGTCATTGTGGGAAAGTGTGAGTTGAAGGTCTGTTAATGCGCTGCAAAGCATCATGGGTAAATGAGCCCCTCGGCCCCAGGGCATTGTGGGAAAGTGTGGGCTTCAGGGCCTGAGTCTTGGAGGTGAGGCATGGTGGGTAATCGAGTGTCTGCGCCCCAGGGCATTGTGGGAAAGTATGAGCTGCAGGGCCTGAGTCTGTGTTGCAGGGCATTGTGGGTAATTGAGCCCCTAAGGCCCAGGGCATTGAGGGAAAGTGTGAGCTGAAGGTCCTTTGCTGTGCTGCGAAGCATCATGGGTAATGGAGGCCCTAAACCCCAGGGCATTGTGGGAAAGTGTGGGCTTCAAGGCCTGAGTGTTGGATGTGAGGCATTCTGGGTAATTCAGTCTATGAGCCCCAGGGCATTGTGGGAAAGTTTGGGCTGCAATGCATTGTGGGTAATAAAGTACCTGAGTCCCAGGGCATTGTGGGAAAGTGTGAGCTGAAGGTCCGTTTCTGTGCTGCAAAGCATCATGGGTAATGGAGGCCCTCAGACCCAGCGCTTTGTGGGAAAGTGTGTGGGCTTCAGGGCCTGAGTCTTGGAGGTGAGGCATGGTGGGTAATCGAGTGTCTGAGCCCCAGGGCATTGTGGGAAAGTGTGGGCTTCAGTCTTGGATGTGAGGCATTGTGGGTAATTGAGTGTCTGCGCCCCAGGGCATTGTGGGAAAGTCTGAGCTCAGGGCCTGAGTCTGTGTTGCAGGGCATTGTGGGTAATTGAGCCCCTCATGACCGGGGCATTGTGGGAAAGTCTGGGCTGAAGGTCCTTTGCTGTGCTGCGAAGCATCATGGGTAATGGAGGCCCTAAGCCCCAGGGCATTGTGGGAAAGTGTGGGCTTCAAGGCCTGAGTGTTGGATGTGAGGCATTCTGGGTAATTCAGTCTATGAGCCCCAGGGCATTGTGGGAAAGTTTGGGCTGCAGTGCATTGTGGGTAATAAGGTCCGTGAGTCCCAGGGCATTGTGGGAAAGTGTGTGCTGAAGTTCCATTTCTGTGCTGCAAAGCATCATGGGTAATGTAGCCCCTGTGCCCCAGGGCATTTTGGGAAAGTGTGGGCTTCAGGGCCTCCGTCTTGGGTGTGAGGCATTGTGGGTAATTGAGTGTCTGCGCCCCAGGGCATTGTGGGAAAGTCTGAGCTGCAGGGCCTGAGTCTGTGTTGCAGGGCATTGTGGGTAATTGAGCCCCTAAGGCCCAGGGCATTGAGGGAAAGTGTGAGCTGAAGGTCCGTTTCTGTGCTGCGAAGCATCATGGGTAATGGAGGCCCTAAGCCCCAGGGCATTGTGGGAAAGTGTGGGCTTCAAGGCCTGAGTGTTGGATGTCAGGCATTCTGGGTAATTCAGTCTATGAGCCCCAGGGCATTGTGGGAAAGTTTGGGCTGCAATGCATTGTGGGTAATAAAGTACCTGAGTCCCAGGGCATTGTGGGAAAGTGTGTGCTGAAGGTCCGTTTCTGTGCTGCAAAGCATCATGGGTAATGGAGATCCTGAGCCCTAGGGCACTGTGGGAAAGTGTGGGAATCAGGTATTGGGTCTGGGACGCAAAGCATTGCGGGTAATTTAGTGTCTGAGTCCCGGGGCATTGTGGGAAAGTGTGGGCTGCAGGGCATTGTGCGTCATAAAGTCCCTGAGTCGCAGGGCATTGTGGGAAAGTCTGAGCTGCAGGGCGTGAGGCTGTGTTGCAGGGCATTGTGGGTAATTGAGCCTCTCAACCCCAGGGCATTGTGGGAAAGTCTGGGCTGCAGGGCCTGTGACTGGGATGCCAGGCATCATGGGTAATTGAGTGTCTGAGTCCCAGGGCATTGGGGGAAAGTGTGGGGTGCAGGGACTTGTTCCGGGACACAAGGCATTGTGGGTAATTGAGTGTCGTAGTCCCGGGGCATTGTGGGAAAGTGTTTGCTGCAGGGCATTGTGGGTAATTGAGCCAATCAGGCTCAGGGCATTGTCAGTGCGTGAGAGCTGAAGGTCTGTTTCTGTGCATCAAAGCATCATGGGAAATTGATTGTCTGAGCCCCAGGGCATTGTGGGAAAGTCGGAGCTGAAGGTCCGTTTCTGTGCTGCAAAGCATCATGGGTAATGGAGACCCTCAGCCCCAGGGCATTGTGGGAAAGTGTGGGCTTCCGGGCGTGAGTCTTGGATGTGAGGCATTGTGGGTAATTGAGTTTCCTAGCCCCAGGGCATTGTGGGTAATGGAGCCCCTCAGGCCCAGGGCATTGTGGGAAAGTGTGAGCTGAAGGTCCGTGAATGTGCTGCAAAGCATCATGGGTAAAGGAGCCCTTCAGCCCCAGGGCATTGTGGGAAAGTGTGGGCTGCAGGACCTGATTTAGTGATGCAAGGCATCATGGGTAAATGAGTCCCTCTGCCGCAGGGCATTGTGGGAGACTCTGATCAGTCTCTATCAATCAACCATAGACTCATTAATCAACCCCAGGCCTGTCAATCAAACTCAGGCCTGTCAATCAAACCCAAGCCTGTCAATCAAACCCACGTCTGTCAATATCTGCCAGCCTGTCAATCATCCACAGAACTGTCAATCAAACCCACGCCTGCTATTCAAACCCAGGCCTGTCAATCAAACCCAGGCCTGTCAACCAAACCCAGGTCTGTCAATCACCCACAGGCCTGTCAATCAACCCCCGGCCTGTTAATCAAACCCGGGTCTGTCAATCAAACCCAGGCCTGTCAACCAAACCCAGGTCTGTCAATATCTGCTGTCCTGTCAATCATATGAAGGCCTGTCAATCAAACCCAGCCCTGTCAACCAAACCCAGGTCTGTCAATCATCCACAGGCCTGTCCATAATCCCCGGCCTGTTAATCAAACCCGGGCCTGTCAATCAATCCCAGGCCTGTCAATCAACCACAGGCTTGTCAATCAATCCCAGCCCTGTTAATCAAACCCAGGCCTGTCAATCAAAACCATGTCTGTCAATATCCGCAGGCCTGTCAATCAAACCCAGGCCCGTCAATCACTCCGTGGCCAGTCAATCATCCGAAGGCCTGTCAATCAAACCCGGGTGTGTCAATCAAACCCAGGCCTGTCAATCAATCCCAGCCCTGTTAATCAAACCCGGGTCTCTCAATCAAACCCATGTGTGTCAATATTCACCGGCCTGTCAATCATCCGCAGGCCAGTAAATCGAACCCAGCCCTGTCAATCAAACACAGGCCTGTCAATCAAACCCAGGCATGTCAATATCCACCAGCCTGTCAATCACCCGCAGGCCTGCCAATCAAACCCAGGCCTGTCAATCAAAACCACGTCTGTCAATTCCACAGGTCTGTCAATCAAACCCAGGCCTGTCAATCACTCTGCGGCCTGTCAATAATCCGAAGGCCTGTCAATCAAACCCGGGTCTGTCAATCAAACCCAGGCCCGTCAATCACTCTGCGGCCTGTCAATCATCCGAGGGCCTGCCAATCAAACCCGGGTCTGTCAATCAAACCCAGGACCGTCAATCACCCCGTGGCCTGTCAATCATCCGAGGGCCTGTCAATCAAACCCAGGCTTGTCAACCAAACCCAGGTCTGTCAATACCTGCTGTCCTGTCAATCATCCCAAGGCCTGTCAATCAAACCCAGGTCAATCATCCACAGGCCTGTCAATCAACCCCCGACCTGTTAATCAAACCCAGGCCTGTCAATCAAACCCAGGCCTGTCAATATCCACCAGCCTGTCAATCACCCACAGGCCTGCCAATCAAACCCAGGCCTGTCAATCCAAACCACGTCTGTCAATATCTGCAGGCCTGTCAATCAAACCCAGGCCTGTCAATCACTCCGTGGCCTGTCAATAATCCGAAGGCCTGTCAATCAAACCCGGGTCTGTCAATCAAACCCAGGACCGTCAATCACCCCGTGGCCTGTCAATCATCCGAGGGCCTGTCAATCAAACCCAGGCCTGTCAACCAAACCCATGTCTGTCAATACCTGCTGTCCTGTCAATCATTCCAAGGCCTGTCAATCAAACCTGGGCCTGTCAATCAAACCCAGGTCTGTCAATCATCCACAGGCCTGTCAATCAACCCCCGACCTGTTAATCAAACCCAGGCCTGTCAATATCCACCAGCCTGTCAATCACCCACAGGCCTGCCAATCAAACCCAGGCCTGTCAATCAAAACCACGTCTGTCAATATCCGCAGGCCTGTCAATCAAACCCAGGCCTGTCAATCACTCCGTGGCCTGTCAATAATCCGAAGGCCTGTCAATCAAACCCGGGTCTGTCAATCAAACCCAGGACCGTCAATCACCCCGTGGCCTGTCAATCATCCAAGGGCCTGTCAATCAAACCCAGGCCTGTCAACCAAACCCATGTCTGTCAATACCTGCTGTCCTGTCAATCATTCCAAGGCCTGTCAATCAAACCTGGGCCTGTCAATCAAACCCAGGTCTGTCAATCATCCACAGGCCTGTCAATCAACCCCCGACCTGTTAATCAAACCCAGGCCTGTCAATATCCACCAGCCTGTCAATCACCCACAGGCCTGCCAATCAAACCCAGGCCTGTCAATCAAAACCACGTCTGTCAATTCCACAGGTCTGTCAATCAAACCCAGGCCTGTCAATCACTCTGCGGCCTGTCAATAATCCGAAGGCCTGTCAATCAAACCCGGGTCTGTCAATCAAACCCAGGCCCGTCAATCACTCTGCGGCCTGTCAATCATCCGAGGGCCTGCCAATCAAACCCGGGTCTGTCAATCAAACCCAGGACCGTCAATCACCCCGTGGCCTGTCAATCATCCGAGGGCCTGTCAATCAAACCCAGGCTTGTCAACCAAACCCAGGTCTGTCAATACCTGCTGTCCTGTCAATCATCCCAAGGCCTGTCAATCAAACCCAGGTCTGTCAATCATCCACAGGCCTGTCAATCAACCCCCGACCTGTTAATCAAACCCAGGCCTGTCAATCAAACCCAGGCCTGTCAATATCCACCAGCCTGTCAATCACCCGCAGGCCTGCCAATCAAACCCAGGCCTGTCAATCAAAACCACGTCTGTCAATATCCGCAGGCCTGTGAATCAAACCCAGGCCTGTCAATCACTCCGTGGCCTGTCAATAATCCGAAGGCCTGTCAATCAAACCCGGGTCTGTCAATCAAACCCAGGACCGTCAATCACCCCGCGGCCTTCAATCATCCGAGGGCCTGTCAATCAAACCCAGGCCTGTCAACCAAACCCAGGTCTGTCAATATCTGCTGTCCTGTCAATCATCCCAAGGCCTGTCAATCAAACCTGGGCCTGTCAATCAAACCCAGGTCTGTCAATCATCCACAGGCCTGTCAATCAACCCCCGACCTGTTAATCAAACCCAGGCCTGTCAACCAAACCCAGGTCTGTCAATCAATATCCACCAGCCAGTCAATCACCCGCAGGCCTGCCAATCAAACACAGGCCTGTCAATCATCCGAGGGCCTGTCAATCAAACCCGGGTCTGTCAATCAAACCCAGGACCGTCAATCACCCCGCGGCCTGTCAATCATCCGAGGGCCTGACAATCAAACCCGGGTCTGTCAATCAAACCCAGGACCATCAATCACCCCGCGGCCTGTCAATCATCTGAGGGCCTGACAATCAAACCCGGGTCTGTCAATCAAACCCAGGACCGTCAATCACCCCGCGGCCTGTCAATCATCCGAGGGCCTGTCAATCAAACCCGGGTCTGTCAATCAAACCCAGGCCCGTCCACGGAACCCACTCGTGTCACCGCAGGGCGGGCTCACGACGACATCACCCACGGACGACGTCGCCGCGGCGACGTCACGAAGGGCCCCCTGGGCCCCGCCCCCCCCGAGGTCCCCGTTCGGCGGAAGGTTCCGGAAACTCACCGCCGCGCCGGGCGGGCCAGCGTCGGAACCAGCGCGCGCGGCAGCCGCAGTCCCAGGGGTTCCCGTGCAGGGAGAGGGTCTCGAGCAGCGGGGCGGCGGCCAGGGCGTCGTCGGGCAGGTCGCGGAGGGCGTTGCCGGCCAGGTAGAGGTGCCGCAGGGCGGAGACGGGCGGGGCGGGCGCGGGCGCGGTCGCCAGGGCGCCGGGGTGCAGGCGGCGCAGCGCGTTGCCCTCCAGCTGCAGCAGGCGCAGCGCCGGCGCGCCCGCCAGCGCCCGCGGCTCCAGGAACTCGATGGCGTTGTGGTCGGCGTGCAGGCGCACCAGCGAGCGCAGCCCGCGCAGCGACCCCCGCGTCAGCGCCCGCAGACGGTTGTAGCTCAGCTTCAGCACCTGCCGGGTCGCGGGTTCGAGTCCTCGTCACGGGCACCCCGCCCCCCGCGCCCCCCCCACCCGACCGCCGCCGTCCCGCCGAGCTTCTAACCACTGGGCGGCCCGTCCTACGGCCGGCGGAACCTTCCGGTATGTTTCCAGAGAAACCGACCGCTCAGCTGTCCCCGCGTTCTCGGCCGGGGCAGGGTTCCCGGGGACGCTAACCACTGGGAGGCCCGTCATGTGCACTGCGGAACCTTCCGGTGTGTTCCGGAGAGACCAACCACTCAGCTTCCCCCATGGTTCTCTGACGGGGAAGGTTCCGAAATATCGGGGACGCTAACCACTGGGCCGTCCTACGGACGGCGGAACCTTCCGGTATGTTTCCAGAGAAACCGACCGCTCAGCTGTCCCCGCGTTCTCGGCCAGGGCAGGGTTCCCGGGGACGCTAACCACTGGGAGGCCCGTCCTGCTGGCTGCGGAACCTTCCGGTGTGTCCCGGGGAGACCAACCACTGAGCTTCCCCCCGGTTCTCTGATGGGGAAGGTTCCGAAAATGCCCGGGGACGCTAACCACTGGGCTACCCGTCCTGCTTGCTGCGGAACCTTCCGGTGTGTCCCGGGGAGACCAACCACTGAGCTTCCCCCCGGTTCTCTGATGGGGAAGGTTCCGAAATATCGGGGACGCTAACCACTGGGCAGTCCTACGGACGGCGGAACCTTCCGGTATGTTCCGGGGAGACCCGCCACTGAGCTTCCCCCACGGTTCTCTGACGGGGAAGGTTCCGAAAGTCCCGGGTACGCTAACCACTGGGTTTCCCAGCCTGCTGGCTGCGGAACCTTCCGGCGTGTTCCGGAGAAACCAACCACTCAGCTTCCCCCGTGGTTCTCTGACGGGGAAGGTTCCGAAGTGTCGGGGACGCTAACCACTGGGCCGTCCTACGGACGGCGGAACCTTCCGGTATGTTCTGGGGAGACCTGCCACTGAGCTTCCCCCACGGTTCTCTGACGGGGAAGGTTCCGAAAGTCCCGGGTACGCTAACCACTGGGTTTCCCGGCCTGCGGGCTGTGGACACTTCTGGTACGTTCCAGGGGAGACCTACCACCGAGCTTCCCCCAGGTCCTCTGACGGGGAAGGTTCCGAAATCCCAGGGACGCTAACCACTGGGCCGTCCTACAGATGGCGGAACCTTCCGGTGTGTTCCGGGGGAGACCTGCCGCCGAGCTTCCCCCGTGTTCTCTGGTGGGGAAGGTTCCGAGAATCCCGAGGACGCTAACCACTGGGCCATCCTATACACTGCGGAACCTTCCGGTGTGTTCCGGGGGAGACCTGCCGCCGAGCTTCCCCCAGGTTCTCTGACGGGGAAGGTTCCAAAAATACCAGGGACGCTAACCACTGGGTTACCCGTCCTGCGCGCTGCGGAACCTTCCGGTGTGTTCCGAGGACACCAACCACTCAGCTTCCCCCACATTCTCGGCCAGGGCAGGGTTCAGAAAATCCCGGGGACGCTAACCACCGGGAAGCCCGTCCTCCACGCTGCGGAACCTTCCGGTATGTCCCGGGGAGACCGACCCCTGAGCTTCCCCCACACTGTCTGACGGGGAAGGTTCCGAAAATCCCTGGGACGCTCGCCACTGCGCTACCCGTCCCACGGGCTGCGGAACCTTCCGGCATGTTCCGGGGACACCAACCACTCATCTCCCCCAAAACTCCGTGCCGGGCGAACCGTCCGAAGGTCCCGCGGGCGCTAACCGCTGCGCCATCCTTCCTCCGGGCCACGGGCGTGCCCGGCAGCCCCCACCCCCATCCCCTGCACCAGAGAAGGTTCTGGAAACCCCAGGGACGCTCGTCACCGCTGTGTCCGCTCCCCCAAACCCCCGTGCTCTGGCTCTGGGCCGCCCTGTCCTCTCAGACGGGGAAAGTTCCGGAAGAACCCGGGGGGCGCTGAATACCGGGCCGCCCGTCCCCTGGGCCGAGGGGGGAGGATGTGGGGTCGCTAACCACCGGGACGCCCCACCCTGCGGACACGGGGAAGGTTCCGGAAGCTCCCGGGGCGGCTGACCGCCGCGCGGGTCCCGGAATGTTCCGGGGTGCGGGTACCTGCAGGGAGCCGAGGTCGCTGAGCGCCCCGTCGGGGATGGCGGAGATCTCGTTGCCGTGCAGCATGAGCAGCTCCAGGTGGGGCAGGGCCGCGAAGGACGTCCGCGACAGCGCCTGGATGCTGTTGAACCTGCGGCCGGCGGGAGGGCGGGGTCACGAGGGTGGGCGTGGCGCTGGAAGACCCTCCCCATAGGCGGTGAGAACTGTCAATCATTCCCTGACAGGATGTGGCACAGGAAGTCCCTCCCCATAGGCGCTGAGAACCGTCAATCATTCCCTGACAGGATGTGGCACAGGAAGTCCCTCCCCATAGGCGCTGAGAACTGTCAATCATTCCCTGAACGGGCGTGGCACAGGAAGTCCCTCCCCCAGACACTGTAAACTGTCACTCTTCATCAGGAAGAGGGCGTTGCACTGGAAGTCCCTCCCCATAGGTACTGAGAACTGTCAATCATTCCCTGAAGGGGCGTGGCACAGGAGGCCCCACCCCATAGGTGCTGAGAACTGTCAGTCATTCACTGAAGGGGCGTGGCACAGGAAGTCCCTCCCCCTAGGCACTGGAACTGTCAATCATTCCCTCAAGGGGCGTGGCACAGGAAGTCCCTCCCCATAGGCAGTATGAACTGTCACTCTTCCTCAGGGAGAGGGCGTTGCACAAGAAGTCTCTCCCCCTAGGCACTGGAACTGTCAATCATTCACTGAAGGGGCGTGGCCCAGCAGGCCCCTCCCCATAGGCACTTTAGAAATGTCAATCATTCACTGAAGGGGCGTGGCACAGGAAGTCCCTCCCATAGGCACTGAGAACTGTCAATCATTCCCTGACAGGGTGTATCACAGGAAGTCCCTCCCCCTAGACAGTGTAAACTGTCACTTTTCCTCAGAGAAAGGGCATTGCACAGGAAGTCCCTCCCCCTAGGCACTGGAACTGTCAATCATTCACTGAAGGGGCGTGGCACAGGAAGTCCCTCCCCCTACTCACTGTGAACTGTCACTCATGACCCAAAAGGGCGTGGCACAGGAAGTCCCTCCATCTAGTTATTGTGACCTGTCAATCATTGCTAGACTTGGCACAGGAAGTCCTGCCCACTAATTTATGTAAACTGTCAATCATTCCTAGACCTGAAACAGGAAGTCCCTCCCAATAGGTACTGTGACCTGTCAATCATTCCCTGACAGTGCATGGCACAGGAAGTCCCAGCCCCAGTCACTGTGAACTGTCAGTCATGACCCAACATGCCGTGGCACAGGAAGTCCCTCCCCCGTCACTGTGAACTGTCAGTCATGACCCAACTTGCCATGGCAGAGGAAGTCCCTCCCACTAGTTATTGTGACCTGTCAATCATTCCTCGACCTGGCACAGGAAGTCCCTCCCAATAGGTACTGTGACCTGTCAATCATTCCTAGCCCTGTCACAGGAAGTCCCTCTCAACAGTTACTCAGACCTGTCAATCATTCCTCGACAGTTCCTGGCACAGGAAGTCCCTCCCACTAATTACTCTGAGATGCCAGTCATTCCCCTAAAGGTCCCGGCATAGTCAGTCCCTCCCACCAGACCCTGAGAACTGTCAGTCAGTCTTCCTCAGGGTGGGGGAAGGCACAGGAAGACCCTCCCTTTACTTGCTGTTACCTGTCAATCATTCCCTGACAGAACATGGCACAGGAAGTCCCTCCCACTAATGACTGTGAACTGTCAGTCATTTCCCTACAGGGCGTGGCACAGGAAGTCCCGCCCACTAATTACTGTGAACTGTCAATCATTCCCAAACAGGGCGTGGTGCTGGGTGTCCCTCCCACTAGCTACTGTGAACTGTCAATTTTTCCATGAAGGAGTGTGGAGCAGGAAGTCCCGCCCACTAATTACTGTGAACTGTCAATCATTCCCTGAGAGGTCGTGGTGCAAGAATTCCCGCCCAGTGTCAGTCTTTCCCCTGGAGGGCATGGCACGGGAAGTCCCTCCCACTAATTACTATGAACTGTCAATCATTCTCTGACAGGTCGTGGTGCAGGAAGTCCCTCCCACTAGCAACTGTGAACTGTCAATCATTCCCTGAAAGGGCGTGGCACAGGAAGTCCCTCCCGCTACTCATCGTGACCTGTCAATCATTCTCCGACAGGGCTTGAAACTGGAAGTCCCTTCCCCTGGAGACTGAACTGTCAGTCATCTCAAGGTGGGGCTAACACAGGAAGTCCCTCCCTTTACTGTTAGCTGTCAATCATTCCCACACCTGTCAATCATCCCCGAAGGGACGTGGCACAGGAAGTCCCGCCAGCTAATCTCAGCGAACTAGAAGTCCCTCCCCATAAACACTGTGAACTGTCAATCATTCTGTGAGAGGGCATGGGACAGGAAGTCCCTCCCACTATTCACTGTGACCTGTCAATCATTCTCTGACTAGGCGTGGAACAGGAAGTCCCTCCCCCTAGACACTGAACTGTCAGTCGTCCTCAAGGTGGGGCTGACACAGGAAGTCCCGCCCATTACTCACTGTTAGCTGTCAATCATTCCCTGACCTGTCTATCATCCCCGAAGGGGCGTGACACAGGAAGTCCCGCCCAATACTTACAGTGAGCTGTCAGTCATCCAGAAGGAGCATGTTGTGTGGCATAGGAATTCCCGCCCCATAGTTATAGTGAGCTGTCAGTCATCTGGAGAGAGGGCGTGGCACAGGAAGTCCCGCCCCATAGTTATATTCAGCTGTCAGTCATCTGAATGGAGGACGTGGCACAGGAAGTCCCGTCCTATACTTATACTGAGCTGTCAGTCATCCAGAGGAAGGGCGTGGCACAGGAAGTCCCGCCCCATAGTTATAGCCAGCTATCAGTCATCTGAACGGAGGACTTGGCACAGGAAGTCCCGCCCAGTACTAATAGCGAGCTGTCAGTCATTCTGAGGGAGGGCGTGGCACAGGAAGTCCTTCCCACTTGCTACCATGAGCTGTCAATCATCTTGAGGGAGGGCCGAGTCACAGGAAGTCCCACCCTAAGCTGTCCACAGGTGGGTGTGTCACCGGAAGACCTTCCCCATATTCATCGTCAACTGTCAATCATTCCCCGGGACTGGGTGGAACAGGAAGTCCCACCCACCAGATACTGAAAACTGTCAATCATGGTCAGAAGCATGGCACAGGAAGTCCCTCCCCCCAGACACGGCAATGTCAGTCGTTTCCGGAAGGTCATGACACAGGAAGTCATTCCCCTAGAACAGAGAGTCCTGGCACAGGAAGTCCCGCCCCCTGGTCACAGTGTTCCTTCAATCTTTCCCATAGAGGGTGCAGTACAGGAAGTCCCACCCACATCCTGACCTGTCAATCATCTACGCGGTGGGCGTGGCCTCTTCAACCCCGCCCTCCCGACTCTCTGTGACCCTGTCAATCACTCCTAGGCCTAAGCAGCCTAGAAAGAGCTGCCAATCATGCTAGTGGGCGTGGCAAAGGAAGTCCCTCCCCCTTTGTCACATTCAGTAACCTGTCACTCATCCTCACACCGTGGGCGTGGCCTCGCTAGCCCCTCCCCCGTCTACCAGGGGAGCTGCCAATCACCCACAGAGGGGCGTGGCCACTCTAGCCCCGCCCTCCAGTCTCCATGAGCTGCCAATCACACTCAGGGCGGGCTAAGGAAACACATGCAGGCGGGACTGAGGCGGACAGACAGACGGAGGGACGGACAGACACGGGGTGGGTGGGGGGCGCCCGGGGTGGGGGGAGGGGAGTGTCGGGAAGGTGCCCAGCCTGGGATAGAAGAGACAAGAAGACAGACAGACAGACAGACAGGCGGGAAGGGCAGGAAGCATCCCACGGACGGACGGACGGACGGACTCGGGGTGGGTGGGGGACCCCGGGGTGGGGGGAGGGGAGTGTCGGGAAGGTGCCCAGCCTGGGATAGAAGAGACAAGCAGACAGACAGACAGACAGACAGGCGGGAAGGGCAGGAAGCATCCCATGGACGGACGGACGGACAGACGGACGGACGGACTCGGGGTCGGTGGGGGGCGCCCGGGGTGGGTGGAGGGGGGTGTCGGGAAGGTGCCCGGCCTGGGATAGAAGAGACAAGCAGACAGACAGACAGACAGACAGACAGGCGGGAAGGGCAGGAAGCATCCCACGGACGGACGGACGGACAGACGGACGGACAGACTCGGGGTGGGTGGGGGTTGCCCGGTGTGGGTGGAGGGGGGTGTCGGGAAGGTGCCCAGCCTGGGATAGAAGAGACAAGCAGACAGACAGACAGACAGACAGACAGGCGGGAAGGGCAGGAAGCATCCCACGGACGGACGGACGGACTCGGGGTCGGTGGGGGGCGCCCGGGGTGGGTGGAGGGGGGTGTCGGGAAGGTGCCCGGCCTGGGATAGAAGAGACAAGCAGACAGACAGACAGACAGACAGACAGGCGGGAAGGGCAGGAAGCATCCCACGGACGGACGGACGGACAGACGGACGGACAGACTCGGGGTGGGTGGGGGTTGCCCGGTGTGGGTGGAGGGGGGTGTCGGGAAGGTGCCCAGCCTGGGATAGAAGAGACAAGCAGACAGACAGACAGACAGACAGACAGGCGGGAAGGGCAGGAAGCATCCCACGGACGGACGGACAGACTCGGGGTGGGTGGGGGGCGCCCGGTGTGGGTGGAGGGGGGTGTCGGGAAGGTGCCCAGCCTGGGATAGAAGAGACAATAGACAGACAGACAGACAGACAGACAGGCGGGAAGGGCAGGAAGCATCCCACGGACGGACGGACGGACAGACGGACGGACGGACTCGGGGTGGGTGTGGGGCGCCCGGGGTGGGTGGAGGGGGGTGTCGGGAAGTTGCCCAGCCTGGGATAGAAGAGACAATAGACAGACAGACAGACAGACAGACAGGCGGGAAGAGCAGGAAGCATCCCACGGACGGACGGACGGATGGACGGACAGACTCGGGGTGGGTGGGGGGCGCCCGGGGTGGGTGGAGGGGGGTGTCGGGAAGGCGCCCGGCCTGGGATAGAAGAGACAAGCAGACAGACAGACAGACAGACAGACAGGCGGGAAGGGCAGGAAGCATCCCACGGACGGACGGACGGACAGACGGACGGACGGACTCGGGCTGGGTGGGGGGCGCCCGGGGTGGGGGGAGGGGGGTGTCGGGAAGGTGCCCAGCCTGGGATAGAAGAGACAAGCAGACAGACAGACAGACAGACAGACAGGCGGGAAGGGCAGGAAGCATCCCACGGACGGACGGACGGACGGACGGACGGACTCGGGGTGGGTGGGGGACCCCGGGGTGGGGGGAGGGGAGTGTCGGGAAGGTTCCCAGCCTGGGATAGAAGAGACAAGCAGACAGACAGACAGACAGACAGGCGGGAAGGGCAGAAACATCCCACGGACGGACGGACGGACAGACGGACGGACAGACTCGGGGTGGGTGTGGGGCGCCCGGGGTGGGTGGAGGGGGGTGTCGGGAAGGTGCCCAGCCTGGGATAGAAGAGACAAGCAGACAGACAGACAGACAGGCGGGAAGGGCAGGAAGCATCCCACGGACGGACGGACGGACGGACGGACGGACAGACTCGGGGTGGGTGGGGGGCGCCCGGGGTGGGTGGAGGGGGGTGTCGGGAAGGTGCCCAGCCTGGGATAGAAGAGACAAGCAGACAGACAGACAGACAGACAGGCGGGAAGGGCAGGAAGCATCCCACGCACGGACGGATGGACGGACAGACAGATGGACAGACTCGGGGTGGGTGTGGGGCGCCCGGGGTGGGTGGAGGGGGGTGTCGGGAAGGTGCCCGGCCTGGGATAGAAGAGACAAGCAGACAGACAGACAGACAGACAGGCGGGAAGGGCAGGAAGCATCCCACGGACGGACGGACGGACGGACGGACGGACGGACTCGGGGTGGGTGTGGGGCGCCCGGGGTGGGTGGAGGGGGGTGTCGGGAAGGTGCCCAGCCTGGGATAGAAGAGACAAGCAGACAGACAGACAGACAGACAGACAGGCGGGAAGAGCAGGAAGCATCCCACGGACGGACGGACGGACGGACGGACGGACGTAGGGGCGTGCGCGGGGTCTACGCACCCGAGGTTGATCCTCTCGACGCGGGCGTGGATGCCGGCGGGCACGGCCACGAGCGAGCGGAAGGTGCAGTGCAGCTCGGTGGGCGCGTAGCAGGCGCAGGGGTGCGGGCACGGGGTCGCCGGGGGCGTCGCCGGGGGGGGTCGGGGTCGCGGTCGCCGCCGCCGCCCAGGCCGCCAGGGAGACGAGGAGAAGGTTCCGGAGCGACCGCCGCGGAGGGACGCGGGCGCCCACGCCGCGCGGAGACCCCCGCGCCTCCATCCGGGCGCCCACCTGTGGGGGAGGGGGAGGGGCGTGGTGACTTCCGGGAGGCGGGGCCGCGAGTGATTGACAGGCGGGTGGGGAGGTTAAGGTGATTGACAGGTCAGTGGGATCGGCGTGGGCGGGGGATGTCAATAGTTGGGAGGTGGGCGGGAGCACGGGTGATTGACAGGTCAGTGGGATCGGCGTGGGCGGGGGATGTGAATGATTGGCAGGTGGGCGGGAACATGGGTGATTGGCAGGTCAGTGGGATCGGCGTGGGCGGGGGATGCCAATGATTGGCAGGTGGGCGGGAACGTGGGTGATTGACAGGTCAGAGGGTTCGGCATGGGCGGGGGATGTGAATGCATGGCAGGTGGGCGGGAACACGGGTGATTGGCAGGTCAGTGGGTTCAGCGTAGGTGGGGGATATCAATGACAGGTGGGTGGGACATTGGTGATTGTCAGGAGGGTGGGTGTGAACATGAGTGATTGACAGGTGGGTGGGACATGGGTGATTGACAGGTGGGTGGGACATGGGTGAATGGCAGGAGGGTGGGTGTGAACATGAGTGATTCACAGGTGGGTGGGACTGGTGTGATTGGCAGGAGGGTGGGTGTGAACAAGGGTGATTGACAGGGGGTGGGACATGGGTGATTGGCAGGAAGGTGGGTGTGAACATGAGTGATTGACAGAAGGGTGGGACATGGGTGATTGACAGAGGGGTGGGACATGAGTGATTGGCAGGAGGGTGGGTGTGAAAATAAGTGATTGACAGGGGGTGGGACATGGGTGATTGGCAGGAGGGTGGGTGTGAACATGGGTGATTGACAGGTTGGCAGGTGTACAGATTACTGCTGGGAGGGGCGGGAACATGGGTGATTGACACATGCGTGAATCAGAACACGGGTGATTGACAGGTGGGTGGGGATGGTTTATGGACAGGTTGGTGGGTGGAAGGGGCGGTAGGTGATCGGCTCTACGTGTGATTGACAGTCTGGGTGGTTGATTGACAGGTAGGTGGGTGGGGGACGTGGGTCATTCACCTGTGGGTGTGTCCTCGGCTCGTGACAGGTGGGCGGGACCAATGGTGATTGACAGGTGGGCGTGGCGCCGGGTGATTGGCGGCTGGTCACGTGGTTGATTGACAGGTGGGCGGGTGTGTGTGTGATTGACAGGTGGGCGTGTCCCCGGGTGACGGACATGTGGGAGGATGGGCAGAGTGGCCCAAGGGTTATGTGTTGGCGGGCGGACGGACACACAGACAGGTGGACAAGACAAAAAAAAAAAACAACGGAACCCGACAACTGATCTTTCTGGCCCCCAGCAGCCCGCGATCTAAGATGGCGGCCGCCACCATCACCCCGGCAACGTCCCGGGCGGGGTGTGCTTCCTCCCACCTAGTGGCGGCCGCGGGCGAGGGAGGAGGGAGGGTGGGGATCCCGGGAGGGGAAACTGAGGCACAGGAGCTCAGAGTACAGGACAGAGGATGAGGAGGGACAGCTTTTGTTGTGAAGTCCCACCCCTTCACTGATGATTGACAGTCACTAGGCAAGGTCCCTCCTACTAACAGGGGGATGGATGATGATTGACAGTCACCCACAGAGGCAGCTGCTGTTGGGTGATTGACAGTCATCAGGGGAAGTCCCGCCCCTTTAGTCATGAAAGTATGATTGAGAGTCATCAGGGGAAGTCCCGCCCCTTTAGTCATGAATGGACGATTGACATTCAGCGGGGGAAGTCCCGCCCCTTTAGTCATGAAGGGATGATTGACAGTCAGCAGGGGATGTCCCGCCCCTTTAGTCATGAATGGATGAATGACAGTCATTAGGGGAAGTCCCGCCCATTAGTCATGAATGGATGATTGACAGTCAGCAGGGGAAGTCCCGCCCCTTTAGTCATGAATGGACGATTGACAGTCATCAGGGGAAGTCCCGCCCCTTTAGTCATGAATGAATGATTGACAGTCAGCAGAGGAATTCCCGCCCATTAGTCATGAAGGGATGATTGACAGTCAGCAGGGAAGTCCCGCCCCTTTAGTCATGAATGGACGATTGACAGTCATCAGGGGAAGTCCCGCCCCTTTAGTCATGAATGAATGATTGACAGTCAGCAGAGGAATTCCCGCCCATTAGTCATGAAGGGATGATTGACAGTCAGCAGGGGAAGTCCCGCCCCTTTAGTCATGAATGGACGATTGACAGTCATCAGGGGAAGTCCCGCCCCTTTAGTCATGAATGAATGATTGACAGTCAGCAGAGGAATTCCCGCCCATTAGTCATGAAGGGATGATTGACAGTCAGCAGGGAAGTCCCGCCCCTTTAGTCATGAATGGACGATTGACAGTCATCAGGGGAAGTCCCGCCCATTAGTCATGAAGGGATGATTGACAGTCAGTAGGGGACGTCCCGCCCCTTTAGTCATGAACCGATGATTGACAGTCAGTAGGGGAAGTCCCGCCCCTTTAGTCATGAATGGACGATTGACAGTCAGCAGGGGAAGTCCCGCCCCTTTAGTCATGAATGAACGATTGACAGTCATCAGGGGAAGTCCCGCCCCTTAGGTCATGAATGGACGATTGACAGTCAGCAGGGGACGTCCCGCCCCTTTAGTCATGAATGAATGATTGACAGTCAGCAGGGGAAGTCCCGACCCTTTAGTCATGAATGAATGACAGTCAGAAGGGGAAGTCCCGCCCCTTTAGTCATGAAAGTATGATTGAGAGTCATCAGGGGAAGTCCCGCCCCTTTAGTCATGAAAGGATGATTGAGAGTCATCAGGGGAAGTCCCGCCCCTTTAGTCATGAAAGGATGATTGACAGTCAGCAGGGGACGTCCCGCCCCTTTAGTCATGAATGAATGATTGACAGTCAGTAGGGGAAGTCCCGCCCCTTTAGTCATGAATGGACGATTGACAGTCAGCAGGGGAAGTCCCGCCCCTTTAGTCATGAATGGACGATTGACAGTCAGCAGGGGAAGTCCCGCCCCTTTAGTCATGAAAGGATGATTGACAGTCAGTAGGGGAAGTCCCGCCCCTTTAGTCATGAAAGGACGATTGACAGTTAGCAGGGGAAGTCCCGCCCCTTTCTCTAGGATTGGATAATTGACAGTCACTAGAGGAGCTACTGAGGCCACAAACCTCGCTGTGACTGGGTGACTGACAGCAGGGGAAGTCCCGCCCCGTTCCTGGAGATGTATGATTGACAGTCACTACAATTGTTGAGGCCACACCTGTTGCCCTGTGTGGGTGACTGACAGCAGGGGAAGTCCCGCCCCCTTCCTGGGGATGGATGATTGACACTCACTAGAGGCGCTGAGGAAGACACACCCCTCTGAGGGGAAGATTGACTGACTTTCAACAGAGGAAGCCCCGCCCCTTATGGATGATTGACAGAGAGGAGGACGAGCCCCACCCCTCCCTGAGGACAGATGATTAGGTGGTCAGCAGTGGAAGTCCCTCCCATTGCTGTGGATGATTGACAGACTCTATAGGAAGTCCCGCCCCAACCTGTGGATGATTGACATTCTCCAGGGGAAGCCCCGCCCCCTCATTGGTGATGCATGATTGACAGTCTACTAGGGGAAGTCCCGCCCCTCATGGGGATGGATGATTGACAGTCACTAGAGGAGCTCTTGAGGACCCTACCTTAGTGTGGATCAGGGTACTGAGAGTCAACACAGGAAGTCCCGCCCCCTTGCAGTGCATGGATGATTGACAGTCTCCAGGGGAAGCTCCGCCCCCTCATTAGGGATGCATGATAGTGTACAGAGGAAGTCCCGCCCCTCGATGGGGATGGATGATTGACAGTCACTAGAGGAGCTCTCGAGGACCCTACCTTAGTGTGGATCAGGGGACTGAGAGTCAACACAGGAAGTCCCGCCCCCTTGCAGTGCATGGATGATTGACAGTCTCCAGGGGAAGCTCCGCCCCCTAATTAGGGATGCATGACTGACAGTCTACAGGGGAAGTCCCGCCTCCATGCAGGGCATAGTTGATTGACAGTCAGTAGGTGAAGTCTGCCCCTCCCTGGGGACAGTTGATTGACAGTCAGGAGAGGAAGTCCCGCCCATCCCTGGGGACACTTGATTGACAGTCAGGAGGGGAAGTCCCGCCCGTCCCTGGGGACACTTGATTGACAGTCAGGAGGGGAAGTCCCACCCCTCCCTGGGGACAGTTGATTGACAGTCAGGAGGGGAAGTCCCACCCCTTGGCTGAGGATTGACAGTTGAGAGTCACCCCTGGGAGACTGTCAATCATCGTGGTCAATAGGGGAAACTGAGGCAGAGGGAGGGAGAGGAGGGGACGGAAGAGGGAGAGGACGGAGATTCCGCCATCACGGAGGGAGGGGAAACTGAGGCAGGAGCAGGCGAGGGGGGGAGGGAGACTGTCAATCGCCCTCAAAAGGGGAAACTGAGGCAGAGGACGAGGGGGGGAGGAGGGAGAGGGAGGACGGTGATTCCGCCGTCGCGGAGGGAAGGAGGGAGGGGAAACTGAGGCAGGGGACGAGGGGGAGGAGGGAGGAGGGAGGATGTAGATTCGGCCATCATGGTGGGACGGAGGGGAAACTGAGGCAGAAGCGCAGGTGGAGGAGGAGGAGGGAGAGGGAGGACGGACGTTACAGGATCACGGAGGGAGGATGTCAGTCGTGGTCCCCAGGGGAAACCGAGGCAGAGGGAGGAAGGGGAGGGAGGGCGGAGATTGCGCCCTCACGGAGGGAGGGATAAGGGGGAAACTGAGGCAGAGTGGGAGGAGGAGGGAGCACGGAGACCCCGCCCGTCGAGGGGTGAAGCACAGAGGGGAAACTGAGGCAGAGGAGGAGGAGGGAGAGGGAGCACGGAGACCCCGCCCGTCAGGGAAACAAGGGACAGAGGGGAAACTGAGGCAGAGTAGGAGGAGGAGGAGGGAGCACGGAGACCCCGCCCGTCGAGGGGCGAGGCACAGAGGGGAAACTGAGGCAGAGTAGGAGGAGGAGGAGGGAGCACGGAGACCCCGCCCGTCGAGGGGCGAAGCACAGAGGGGAAACTGAGGCAGAGGAGGAGGAGGAGGAGGGAGCACGGAGACCCCGCCCGTCAGGGAAACAAGGGACAGAGGGGAAACTGAGGCAGAGGAGGAGGAGGAGGGAGAGGGAGCACGGAGACCCCGCCCGTCGGGGAAGCGAGGCGCAGAGGGGAAACTGAGGCAGAGTAGGAGGAGGAGGAGGAGGAGGGAGCACGGAGACCCCTCCCGTCGGGGAAGCGAGGCGCAGAGGGGAAACTGAGGCAGAGGAGGAGGAGGAGGAGGAGGAGGGAGCACGGAGACCCCTCCCGTCGGGGAAGCGAGGCGCAGAGGGGAAACTGAGGCAGAGGAGGAGGAGGAGGGAGAGGGAGCACGGAGACCCCGCCCGTCGGGAAGCGAGGCGCAGAGGGGAAACTGAGGCAGAGGTGGAGGAGGGAGGAGGGAGCACGGAGACCCCGCCCGTCGGGGGGCGAGGCGCAGAGGGGAAACTGAGGCAGAGGAGGAGGAGGAGGAGGGAGCACGGAGACCCCGCCCGTCGAGGGGCGAGGCACAGAGGGGAAACTGAGGCAGAGGAGGAGGAGGGAGGAGGGAGCACAGAGACCCCGCCCGTCGGGGAAGCGAGGCACAGAGGGGAAACTGAGGCAGAGGGGGAGGAGGGAGGAGGGAGCACGGAGACCCCGCCCGTCAGGGAAGCGAGGCGCAGAGGGGAAACTGAGGCAGAGGAGGAGGAGGGAGGAGGGAGCACGGAAACCCCGCCCGTCGAGGGGCAAGGCACAGAGGGGAAACTGAGGCAGAGGGGGAGGAGGGAGGAGGTATAGGGAGCACGGAGACCCCGCCCGTCAGGGAAGCAAGGCACAGAGGGGAAACTGAGGCAGAGTAGGAGGAGGAGGAGGGAGCACGGAGACCCCGCCCGTGGAGGGGCGAGGCACAGAGGGGAAACTGAGGCAGAGGGGGAGGAGGGAGGAGGGAGCACGGAGGCCCCGCCCGTCGAGGGGCGAAGCACAGAGGGGAAACTGAGGCAGAGGAGGAGGAGGGAGGAGGGAGCACGGAGACCCCGCCCGTCGGGGGAGCGAGGCACAGAGGGGAAACTGAGGCAGAGTAGGAGGAGGAGGAGGGAGCACGGAGACCCCGCCCGTCGGGGAAGCGAGGCGCAGAGGGGAAACTGAGGCAGAGTAGGAGGAGGAGGGAGCACGGAGACCCCGCCCGTTGGGGAAGCGAGGCGCAGAGGGGAAACTGAGGCAGAGGAGGAGTAGGAGGAGGGAGCACGGAGACCCCGCCCGTCGGGGAGCGAACCTCAGAGGGGAAACTGAGGCAGAGGGGGAGGAGGAGGAGGGAGCACGGAGACCCCGCCCGTCAGGGAAACAAGGGACAGAGGGGAAACTGAGGCAGAGGAGGAGGAGGAGGAGGGAGCACGGAGACCCCGCCCGTCGAGGGGCGAGGCGCAGAGGGGAAACTGAGGCAGAGGGGGAGGAGGAGGGAGCACGGAGACCCCTCCCGTCGGGGAGCGAGGCGCAGAGGGGAAACTGAGGCAGAGGAGGAGGAGGAGGAGGGAGCACGGAGACCCCGCCTGACAGGGGGCGAAGCGCAGAGGGGAAACTGAGGCAGAGGAGGAGGAGGAGGGAGCACGGAGACCCCGCCCGTCAGGGAAGCGAGGCGCAGAGGGGAAACTGAGGCAGAGGGGGAGGAGGAGGAGGGAGAGGGAGCACGGAGACCCGGCCCGTCGGGGGGCGAGGCACAGAGGGGAAACTGAGGCAGAGTAGGAGGAGGAGGAGGGAGCACGGAGACCCCGCCCGTCGAGGGGCGAAGCACAGAGGGGAAACTGAGGCAGAGGAGGAGGAGGAGGAGGGAGCACGGAGACCCCGCCCGTCGGGGAGCGAGACACAGAGGGGAAACTGAGGCAGAGGAGGAGGAGGGAGGAGGGAGCACGGAGACCCCGCCCATCAGGGAAACAAGGGACAGAGGGGAAACTGAGGCAGAGGAGGAGGAGGGAGCACGGAGACCCCGCCCGTCGAGGGCGAAGCACAGAGGGGAAACTGAGGCAGAGGAGGAGGAGGGAGGAGGGAGCACGGAGACCCCGCCCATCAGGGAAACAAGGGACAGAGGGGAAACTGAGGCAGAGGAGGAGGAGGGAGCACGGAGACCCCGCCCGTCGAGGGCGAAGCACAGAGGGGAAACTGAGGCAGAGGAGGAGGAGGAGGAGGGAGAGGGAGCACGGAGACCCCGCCCGTCGGGGAGCGAGACACAGAGGGAAACTGAGGCAGAGTAGGAGGAGGAGGAGGGAGAGGGAGCACGGAGACCCCGCCCGCCGGGGAGCGAGGCACAGAGGGGAAACTGAGGCAGAGGGGGAGGAGGAGGGAGCACGGAGACCCCGCCCGTCGGGGAAGCGAGGCGCAGAGGGGAAACTGAGGCAGAGGAGGAGGAGGAGGAGGAGGGAGCACAGAGACCCCGCCCGTCGAGGGGCGGGGCACAGAGGGGAAACTGAGGCAGAGTAGGAGGAGGAGAAGGAGGGAGCACGGTGACCCCGCCCGTCGGGGAGCGAGGCACAGAGGGGAAACTGAGGCAGAGGGCCGAGGAGGAGGGAGGAGGGAGCACGGAGACCCCGTCCGTCGGGGAGCGAGGCACAGAGGGGAAACTGAGGCAGAGGGGGAGGAGGGAGCACGGAGACCCCGCCCGTCGAGGGGCGAAGCACAGAGGGGAAACTGAGGCAGAGGAGGAGGAGGAGGAGGGAGCACGGAGACCCCGCCCGTCGGGGAGCGAACCTCAGAGGGGAAACTGAGGCAGAGGGGGAGGAGGGAGGAGGGAGCACGGAGACCCCGCCCGTCGGGGAGCGAGGCGCAGAGGGGAAACTGAGGCAGAGGGGCGAGGAGGGAGGAGGTATAGGGAGCACGGAGACCCCGCCCGTCAGGAAAGCGAGGCGCAGAGGGGAAACTGAGGCAGAGTAGGAGGAGGAGGAGGGAGCACGGAGACCCCGCCCGTCGGGGAGCGAGGCGCAGAGGGGAAACTGAGGCAGAGGGGGAGGAGGAGGGAGCACGGAGACCCCGCCCGTCAGGGAAGCGAGGCACAGAGGGGAAACTGAGGCAGAGGAGGAGGAGGAGGGAGCACGGAGACCCCGCCCGTCGGGGAGCGAGGCGCAGAGGGGAAACTGAGGCAGAGGGGGAGGAGGGAGCACGGAGACCCCGCCGTCGAGGGGCGAAGCACAGAGGGGAAACTGAGGCAGAGGGGGAGGAGGAGGAGGGAGAGGGAGCACGGAGACCCCGCCCGTCGGGGAAGCGAGGCGCAGAGGGGAAACTGAGGCATGCCCCACCCAACCAACTCCCCCCCCTCGACCCCCCCCACTCGACGCCCCCCAAATCCCACTTCCGGCCGCCGCTCCCCCACCTCGCGCCCACCGACCTGCTTCCTCCGACGAGCCGCCGCCGCCGCCGCCGCCGCCGCCGGAGCGGGTGGGGGAGGGGGAGGGGGGCGAAGAGGACGGGAAGCGGGAAGGGACAAAAAGCGATAAGGAAAAAAAAAAAAAAAAAACCGCGAAACGAGACTCCGTCCCGCTACTTCCGTCCGTCCGTCCGTCGTTCCGTCCGTCGGGAAGCCGACGCGGCGCGGGCGGCGGCTGGTTTTTATCCTTCCAAAAAAAAAAAAAAAAAAAAAAAAAACCGGGATTTAGGGGAAAATTAAAAAAAAAAAAAAAAAAAGGGGCGGCGAGGGCGAGGGCGGGGGCGAGTCTCGAACTCGGCTCCTCCCTCGGCCTGGGGAGGGGGGGGGAGGGGGAGAAAAAAGACCCGGATGGGGCCTCGCCCCTCAGCGCCTGCACACTGTACATCGTATTTAAAAAAGAAAGAAAGAACAAAAAGAAAAATCAAAAAAAAAAAAAAGAAAAGCCAGAGGTTTGCAAGGCTGGGCGGCGAAAAGAAATAATTAATAGTTTGCACCGAAAAGAGGGGGTTTTGCAATGAAAAAAAATATATATAAAGTTTGCAATAGAAAAAAGGAAAAAGAGGTTTGCAAGGCTGGGCGGCAAAAAGAAATAATTAATAGTCTGCACCGAAAAGAGGGGGTTTTGCAAAGAAAAAAAATATATATATAAAGTTTGCAATAGAAAAAAGAAAAAAAAAGAGGTTTGCAAGGCTGGGCGGAAAAAAAAACTAATTAATAGTTTGCACCGAAAAGAGGGGGTTTTGCAAAGAAAAAAATATATATAAAGTTTGCAAAAGAAAGAAAAAAAGAGGCTGCAAGGCTGGGCGGAAAAAAGAAATAATTAATAGTTTGCACCGAAAAGAGGGGTTTTGCAAAGAAAAAGAAAAAAAACAACTTTGCAAATGAAAGGCTTTTGCAAGAGGAAAAAAAAAAAATTGTAAAAAAAAAAAACACAAAAAAACGTTAAAAAAGTGGGGGAAGTTTGCAAAGGACCAAAGTCAGATTATTTTATTTTATGTATTTTTGGCAGCAAAGTGGTTTTCTTTTTTCTTTTGTGCAGAGAGAGTTCTGTGCCAAAAAAAGAAAAAAAAAGAGTTTTGCCAAAAAAGAAAAAGAGAAAGAAAGTGAAGTTCGCAAATGAATGAAAGGCTTTAGCACAAAAAAAAAGAAAGAAAAAAAAAAAAGCATGCAAACGAAAGCCTTTCCCACCCAAAAATTATAAAAAAAAAAATTAATTAATCAATTAATTAAGCCGTATGCGGAAGGAAGCGAAGAAAAATGACTTTTGGCCAATTTATAAAAAGAAAAAAAAAAAAGGTTGCAGACAATAAAACCTAAATTTGGCCAAAATACGTTTTGCAAAATTTAATAATAATAATAATAATAATAATAGGAAAAAATAATAATCATCAGACAGATTTGCAAAGGGGGGGGAAAAAAGTGTTTTTTTTTTCTTTTGGCAGCAAAGTAGTTTTTTTTCATGTTTTATTTTTCGTGCACAAAGTAACGTTTGGCCACGGAGAGTCAAAAAAAGAAAGGTTTTGTTGAAAAAAAAAAAGTGAAAAAAAGAAAAAAAAAAGAAAAAAAGGAAAGGCGTGGTTGCGCTCACGCCTTTCATCCGGGTACTCCCGCGGGTGGGCGGGGCCATGAGTTCGAGTCCAGCCTGAGACGACTGGAGTCCAAGGTCACTTCCGGGTCAGCCTGGGCTACAGCCAGACCCTGCGTGGAAAAAATATAAAAAATAAAAAAAAATGAAATTTTGCAAAGAAAGGCATTATTAAAACAAATAATTGTAATTTTTTTAATTAAAAAAAAAAGGCGGGGGGAATGTTGCCAAAAAAAAAAAAAAGATTTGGACAAAACAATGTGAAATATGTAAAACTTGCCAAAAAAAAAAAAAAAAAGATCCAGAGGTGGGTTTGCAAAGAGAAATACTTTTGCAAAAATAAAAATAAAAATAAGAATAAGTAGTTTGAGCCAAAATAAAAAGGTTTGCGAGAAGTATAGTCTTGCAGCAAAACGGTCTGGAAAAAAAAAAATAAATAAATAATAAGGAAAGAAAGAAAAAAGGAAAAAAAAATTGCTTTGTAGGGAAATATTTTTCAGAATGAAAACAGTTTGCTGGAAAAAAAAAAAAAAAAAAAAAAAACTTGGCCAAAAATCCCCAAACGTTTGCAGAAATAAAACTAGTTTTGCAAACCATCTTTGCAAGAAAAAAAAAAAAAAAAAAAACTTTGCAAAAATAACTTTTTCACAGATTAAAAAAAAAAAAAAAGTCTAAAAAAAAATAAATTAAAAAAGAAGTTTTCAGGGAAAAAAAAAAAACACTTCTGAAAAATAATCCCCAAAAGAAACATAATTTTTCCAAAATATATATATATATATGCATATGTATATATATAAATTTTTGCAAAATAGCCAAAAAGGTTTTGCCAAAAACAGAAAGAAAAAAAAAAAAATTGGCCCAAAACTCAAATAGTTTTGCAGATAAAAATAGTTTTGCAGAAAGGAGGAGAAAAAAAAAAAAATTGTTTTTGCAGGGAAAAAAAAAAGGAAATAAGACGAAATCTGCGCGCAACATGTTGGCGGTTTTTCCTTTCATCCTGTTAAAAAAAAACAAATTAAAAAAAAATAATTAAAATTTATTTTTTTTAAAAAAGAATAAAAGCCCGGATGGATGTTGTCAGCCCCACCCTGTTTCCTCCCTCCCTCCTCGCACATCCGGGTTCCGCAGTGTGATGATTTCCTTCATTTCACCGTTTTCCCCGTTTCTTAGGTGAAAAAAGTAAAATTAAAATTGAAGACACGAAAATACCCTATTTTGACAAATATTTCTGCGCGATTCGTCGCTCGGGACCGGACGCTGACGTGGGAGACTCCGGGGATTCGAACCCGGGTCCTCGGGGTGTCCGTTCGAGGGAGCCGGCGACGCTGACCGCTGAGCCGTCCCGTTCCGGAACTTTCTCTGGTTTCTTTTTATTTTTATTTTCTTAATTTTTATTTTATTTTCATCCCAGTACCTTCCTTCCTCTCCCCTTCCTCTCCCCCCTCCCCGTTTCCTCTTCCCCTTCCTCTTCACTTCCTCTTCCTCCCCGTTTCTTCTACCTCTCCCCTCCCGTCCCCATCCCCTTCCTCCACCTCTCCTCTTCCCTCTGCCTTCGTCTTCCTCTCCCCTCCACTTCCACTTCCCCTCCATTTCCTCTTCCTCTACCCCCTCCAGTTCTTCTTCCCCTCCATTTCCTCTTCCTCTACCCCCTCCAGTTCCTCTTCCCCTCCATTTCCTCTTCCTCTCCCCTCCACTTCCACTTCCCCTCCATTTCCTCTTCCTCTACCCCTCCAGTTCTTCTTCCCCTCCATTTCCTCTTCCTCTACCCCCTCCAGTTCCTCTTCCCCTCCATTTCCTCTTCCTCTCCCCTCCACTTCCACTTCCCCTCCATTTCCTCTTCCTCTACCCCTCCAGTTCCTCTTCCCCTCCATTTCCTCTTCCTCTACCCCCTCCAGTTCCTCTTCCCCTCCATTTCCTCTTCCTCTACCCCCTCCAGTTCCTCTTCCCCTCCATTTCCTCTTCCTCTACCCCCTCCAGTTCCTCTTACCATCCATTTCCTCTTCCTCTACCCCCTCCAGTTCCTCTTCCCCTCCATTTCCTCTTCCTCTACCCCCTCCAGTTCCTCTTCCCCTCCGTTTCCTCTTCCTCTACCCCCTCCAGTTCCTCTTCCCATCCATTTCCTCTTCCTCTACCCCTCCAGTTCCTCTTCCCCTCCATTTCCTCTTCCTCTACCCCCTCCAGTTCCTCTTCCCCTCCATTTCCTCTTCCTCTCCCCTCCACTTCCTCTTCCCCTCCATTTCCTCTTCCTCTGCCCCCTCCACTTCCTCTTCCCCTCCATTTCCTCTGCCTCTCCCCTCCACTTCCCCTTCCCCTCCATTTCCTCTTCCTCTACCCCCTCCAGTTCCTCTTCCCATCCATTTCCTCTTCCTCTGCCCCCTCCACTTCCTCTTCCCCTCCATTTCCTCTTCCTCTACCCCCTCCAGTTCCTCTTCCCCTCCATTTCCTCTTCCTCTGCCCCCTCCACTTCCTCTTCCCCTCCATTTCCTCTTCCTCTCCCCTCCACTTCCTCTTCCCCTCCATTTCCTCTTACTCTACCCCCTCCAGTTCCTCTTCCCCTCCATTTCCTCTTCCTCTGCCCCCTCCACTTCCTCTTCCCCTCCATTTCCTCTTCCTCTCCCCTCCACTTCCTCTTCCTCTCCAGTTCTTCTTCCCCTCCATTTCCTCTTCCTGTCCCCCCTCCACTTCCTGTTCCCATCCACTTTCTGTTCCCCTCCATTTCCTCTTCCTCTCTCCCTACTCTTCCTCCTTGTTTCCTCTTCCCCTTCCTTTTCCCTTATCTGTCCCCTCCCCCTCCTCTTCCTCCCTTGCGCCTCTTCCTCCCAATTTCCTCTACCCTCCCTCTCCTCTTCCTATCCGTTTCCTCTTCCTTCCCATTTACTCTTCGTCTCTTTCCTCTTCCCCTCCGTTTCCTCTTCCGCCCTGTTACGTCTTCCCTTCCCATCTACTTCCTACCCGTTTCCTCTTTCCCTTCCCTCCCCTTCCTCCCCATTTCCTCTTGCTGTCCCCCATCTTCTTCCTCTCCTGGTCCTCTTCCTCTCTCCCCACTTACCCCTCCCCCTCCTATTCCTCCCCGTTTCCTCTTCCCCTTCTCCATCCTCTTCCTTCCTCTTTCCCCTTCCTCCCCGTTTCCTCTTCCCCTTCCCGTCCCCTTCCTCCCCATTTCCTCTTCCTCCCCATTTCCTCTTCCCCTCCCCACCCTCTTCCTCCCCCTTTCCTCTTCGTCCCCGTTTCCTCTTCCCCTCCCAATCCTCTTCCTCCCCATTTCCTCTACCTCCCACGTTTCCTCTTCCCCTCCTCTTCCTCCCCGTTTCCTCTTCCTCTCCCCCTCCACTTCCTCCTCCTTTCCTCTTCCTCCCCCTTTCCTCTTCCTCCCACATTTCCTCTTCCCCTCCTCTTCCTCCCCGTTTCCTCTTCCCCTCCCCCTCCTCTTCCTCCCCTTTTAATCTTCCTCCCACGTTTCCTCTTCCCCTCCCCCTCCTCTTCCTCCCCGTTTCCTCTTCCCCTTCCCCTACTTTTCCTCCTCCTTTCCTCTTCCTCCCGCTTTCCTCTACCCCTCCCCCCATCTTCCTCTCCCTTTCCTCTTCCTCCCCGTTTCCTCCTCCCCTCCCCCTCCACTTCCTCCTCCCTTCCTCTCCTCTTCCCCCCCTCCCCCCAGCTCTATCCCCCCATCCCCTTCCCTTCCCCAGTCACAGACCTCGGACCCTCCTGGAGGAAATGGGGCCCCACTTTCGGCTCGATGACGTCACTTCCTCCCGCGAGGCCCCGCCCAACGCCGGCGGGATTCGAACCGGCGGCCCCCCCCTACCCACGTTGACTGGATTCGAACTCACGGCCCGAGACCACCCGCCCCTCCCCCACCACGCCTCCGCCGGGATCATCCCAATTATCACAGAAATGAGGAAATTAGGACATTTTATATTAAAAAAAAATGATAAGAGAGGAGGAGGAGGAGGAGGAAGAGGAGGAGGAAGAGCAGGAGGAGGAAGCGTCATTATTTTTGGGTTTGGAAAAAGGGCGGAGCCAACGGCTTCTGTGAAAAAAAAAGAAAGAAAGAAAAAGAAGAAAAACACTTTTTGTTTAAATTTATCGTTTATTTTCTTTATTTTTTTCTTCCCCTCCCCCCCCCACACCGCCTCACGGACGGACGGACGGACAGACGGACGGCCGCGTGGGCCCGGGCGCTCAAAAAACATTCAAAAAGCGAGCGGAAAAAACGTCCGTCGGTTTTTAATGGTTTTAATTAAACATTGAATTTAAAAAATATATATATATTTTTTTAATTAAACTGGGAGCAGACCGGAAGTGTCTGCTTTTCGTAATGGAAATAAAAAAAAAAAAACAACGCGAAGAAAGCGAAATTTTCGGTTTAAAAGTATCGAATGGCTTATTTCATTATTATTTAATTATCTATTTAATATATTAATTTATCATTTTTAATTTAACGAAAGGGTAGCTCAGTGGTTAGCGCCGCACACGGAGTGAGGGGCGTTCCTGGCGGAAAACCCCCCACCCCACCCCCCAAAAAAATAAAAATATAAAAAGTCTGTCTTTTTTTTGTTTTTTTTTTTGAATTACATAATAAAACGAAAATAATTAAATCTGGTTTCTATTATTAAGTTCATAATTATAATGTGAGAACGGGGGGGGGGGGGCTGCGCTGTGGGCAGAGCGGGGGGAGGGGGAGGGGTGGTGGTGGTGGGGGTTGGGGCGGGGCGGCGCAGGCGGAAACGGCCGAGCGGAAGCGGAAACGGCCGAACGCCCACGGAAACGGCCGAGCGGTCACGGAAAAGGCCGAGCGGACTTCGGTGACGGCCGAGAGCCGGCGGAAATGGCCGAGCGTGCGCGGAAACGGCCGAGCGGAAGCGGAAACAGCCGAGAGGACTTCGGAAACGGCCGAGCGCCGACGGAAATTGCCGAGTGCTCACGGAAACGGCCGAACGTCCACGGAAATGGCCGAGCGGTTACGGAAATGGCCGAGCGGGCTTCGGAAATGGCCGAGCGGGCTTCGGAAACGGCCGAGCGCTCACGGAAACGGCCGAGCGTTTACGGAAAAGGCCGAGCGCTCACGGAAACGGCCGAGCGTCCCCGAGCGCGTCCTAACGTACGGGCGGAGCGCGCCGAGCCGCTGACAAGCGACACGGAAAAAGTAAAAATAATAAATTAATAAGTAAATATAGATCCATAACGTGTGAATACATTGTAATAATATATATGTTATAATATAATGTGAAGATATTTTACCGTGATGTACAAGCATACTTTCAAACGTTTATGTACGTAAATTTAAATGTACATGTTATATATCTATTAATGTGTAAATATATACGTAAATTATTAAATATAGCTACAGATGCCTATATTCGTATAAATACATTTATTTATATATTTATATGAATATATGTTTATATATAAATATGCCTTGGACACGACGTATATTAAATATATACATTTATATATATACATGTATTGAATATGATATCTATTAAATATATATGTTTATAGGTAAATATGTATTGATATGCAATATATACTCAATATATATATTTACTTATAAATGTGTATCCAATAAAGTATATATTAAAAGTATATGTATATATAAATATGTATTGAATATAATATATATTATATATGTATTAATATATAAATATGCATTGAACGTAACATATATTATATATATGCATTTATATATATATGTATTTAACATAAGACATACTAAATATATATTTTATATGTGAATATGTATTGAACATATTATATATTCTATATGCATTAATATATAAATATGTATTGAACATAATATATATTCTATGTAAAAAAAAGTGAAAAAGAAAAAAAATATATATATATTCTATGTGCATTAATATATAAATATGCATTGAACGTAACATATATTATATATATGCATTTATATATATATGTATTTAACATAAGACATACTAAATATATATTTTATATATGAATATGTATTGAACATATTATATATTCTATATGCATTAATATATAAATATGTATTGAACATAAGATATACTAAATATATATTTTTTAATATAAATATGGATCGAACATAAGATATATTAAATATATATATTTATATTTATAATTGTCTTCAATAAACGATACGTTAAATATATACATGTAAATTTATATTGAATATAAGATATACTAGACATATATTCATATATACCTATGTATTGAATATAATATCTATTAAATATATATATTTATAGGTAAATATGTATTGATATACAATATATATTCAATATATATATTTACATATAAATTTGTATTCAATAAAGTATATATTAAAAGTATATGTATATATAAATATGTATTGCATATAATAAGTATTATATATGTATTAATGTGTATCGAACATAATATATATTATATATATGTATTTATATATATATGTATTTAACATTAGATATAGTAAATATATATTTTATATATGAATATGTATTGAACATAATATATATTCTATGTAAAAAGAAAAAAAATATATATATATATTCTATGTGCGTTAATATATAAATATGTATTGAACATAAGATATATATATGTATTTATATATATATGTATTTAATAAAAGATATACTAAATATATATTTTATATATGAATATGTACTGAACATAATATATATTCTATGTGCATTAATATATAAATATGTATTGAACATAAGATATATTATACATTATATATATGTATTTATATATATATGTATTTAACACAAGATATACTAAATATATATTTTATATATGAATATGTATTGAACATCATATATATTCTATGTAAAAAAAAAGTGAAAAAGAAAAATAAAAAAATAAATAGAAAATATATATATATTCTATGTGCATTAATATATAAATATGTATTGAACATAAGATATATTAAATACATATATTTATATTTATAATTGTCTTCAATATACGATACATTAAATATATACATGTAAATTTATATTGAATATAGGATATACTAGATATATATTCATATATACCTATGTATTGAATATAACATGTATTAAATATATGTCGCATAAAAATTCGATTTTGTCTTATTTTTTTCTCTTTTTATTTGTTCCCCGCCCCCCCCAGCAGTCTGGGATCATAGCGGGCTGGATTCGAACCCGCGGCCCAACGCGGGCCACCCTGGTCCTTCTCCTCGCCCCTCCCCCAACTGCAGTTCGGAGGCCAAAAAAAAAAAAAAGAAAAAAAAACCTGGAAAGAAATGAAAAAAATTCCTTTTATTTTTTTTCTGTCGTATTTTCTTGCAACTATGATGTCATTCATGTTTCCTTGGCAGCTTGAGCAGCAGCCGCGCCTTCCGGAAGCTCCCGGAACGTTCCGGAACCTTCCGGCAGCGGGGTGGCGTGTGTGTGGTTGTGGGGGTGGGGGAGGGGGCGGTGGGGGCCTGAGTTCGAATCCAGCCTGGGGATCGGAGGGGAGGTGGCGGGGGGGAGTGTTCTGCAAGCCCTCCCCACCCCCGGCCCCGCCCACCTCCTCCGGGAAGCCCCGGCCCAGTTTGATTGACAGGCGTGGGGCTGGTCGACGGTGCTGGGATCGATTTGTAGGCCTGGGTTTGATCGACAGTGCTGGGGTTGATTAGCTGGCCTGCAGTTGATTGACAGGCCTGGGGTTGATCAATAGGGCTGGGGTTGATTAATGGACCTGGGATTGATTGACAGGGATTGATTAATAGCCCTGGGGTTGACTCTCAGGCCTGGGATCGATTCATAGGCCTGGCTTTGGTTGACGGTGCTGGGATCGATTCATAGGCCTGGGTTTGATTGACAGTGCTGGGATTGATTAAGAGGCCTGCAGTTGATTGACAGGCCTCGGTTTCAGGAATAGGCCTGGGTTTGATTGACCAGACTGGGATTGATTAAGAGACCTGGGATTGATTAATAGCCCTGGGGTTGATTGACAGTCCTGGGGTTGATTCATAGGCCTGGCTTTGATTGACAGTCGTTGGATTGATTAACAGGCCTGCAGTTTTGATGGACAGCGCTGGGATTGATTCATAGGCCTGGGTTTGATCGACAGCGCTGGGGTTGATTGGCAGGCCTGCGGTTGATTGACAGGCCTTGGGTTGATTGATTGACACGCCTGGGATCGATTCATGGGCCTGCGTTTGATCGACAGTGCTGGGATTGATTAGCAGGCCTGCTGTTGATTGACGGGCCTCGGGTTGGTAGACGGGCCAGGGATCGATTCATGGGCCTGGATTTGATTGACAGGCCTGGGGTTGATCGGCAGTGGTGAGATTGATTAACAAGTCTGCAGTTGATCGACATGCCTGGTGTTGATTGATAGGCCTGGGTTTGACTCATAGGCCTGGGATTGATTAAGAGAGCTGGGATTGATTAACAGGCCTGCCGTTGATTGACAGGCCTGGGCTTGAGGAATAGGCCTGGGTTTGATTGACCAGATTGGGGTTGATTAAGAGACCTGGGATTGATTGACAGCCCTGGGTTTGATTCTTAGGCCTGGGACTGATTCATAGGCCTGGCTTTGATCGACGGTTCTGGGATTGATTAGCAGGCCTGCTGTTGATTGACAGGCCTCGAGTTGATAGACGGGCCAGGGATCGATTCATGGGCCTGCGTTTGATCGACAGTGCTGAGATTGATTAACAGGCCTGCACTTGATTGACAGGCCTGGGGTTGATCGGCAGTGCTGGGATTGATTCACAGGCCTGCACTTGATTGACAGGCGTGGGGTTGATCGGCAGTGCTGAGATTGATTAACAATTCTGCAGTTGATCGACAGGCCTGGTGTCGATTGATAGGCCTGGGTTTGACTCATAGGCCTGGGATTGATTAGGAGAGCTGGGATTGATTAACAGGCCTGCCGTTGACTGACAGGCCTGGGCTTGAGGAATAGGCCTGGGTTTGATTGACCAGACTGGGATTGATTAAGAGACCTGGGATTGATTAACAGCCCTGGGGTTGATTCATAGGCCTGGATTTGATTGACAGGCCTGGGGTTGATCGACGGTGCCGGGATTGATTAACAGGCCTGCAGCTCATTGACGGGACTGGGATTGATTGATGGAGCTGGGATTGATGGTCAGGCCTGGGATTGATTAACAGCCCTGGGATTGATTCATCGGCCTGGGGTGGATCGACAGTCCTGGTATTGATTGACAGGCGGTTGATCGGCAGGCCTGAGTTTTATTGGCAGCCCCGGAACTGACATGTCCGGGGGCAATTGGATTTGATTGACAGGCCTGGGATTGATTCATAGGCCTGGTGTTGATTGACAGGTCTGAAGTTGATTGACAGGCCTGTGATTGATTCATTGGCCTGGTGTTGATTGACAGATCTGAGGTTGATTGACAGGCCTGTGATTGATTCATTGGCCTGGTGTTGATTGACAGGTGTGAGGTTGATTGACAGGCCTGTGATTGATTCATTGGCCTGGTGTTGATTGACAGGTCTGAAGTTGATTGACAGGCCTGTGATTGATTCATTGGCCTGGTGTTGATTGACAGGTGTGAGGTTGATTGACAGGCCTGTGATTGATTCATTGGCCTGGTGTTGATTGACAGGTCTGAAGTTGATTGACAGGGCTGGGATTGATTAATAGGGCTGGGATTGTTTGTGAGTCCCGGGGTTGAATAACAGGCCAGGGTCAGTTCTGGGTTCGATTAATTGGCCTGGGTTTGATCGATAGGCTGGTGGTCGATTGACAGGCCTGAGTTTTATGGACATGTCCAGGGGCGATTGGATTTGATTGACAGGCCTGGGATTGATTCGTAGGCCTGCGGTTGATTGACAGGTGTGAGGTTGATTGACAGGTCAGGGATGGAAAAGTAGGCCTGGGCTTGATTAATAGTCCTGGTTTGATTGACAGGACTGGGATTGATTAATAGGCCTGGGATTGATTATGAGTCCTGGGGTTGAATAAAAGGCCAGGTGCAGATTTGTCAGTTCTGGGTTCGATTAATTGGCCTGGATTTGATCGATAGGCTGGTGGTCGATTGACAGGCCTGAGTTTTATTGACAGCCCCGGAATTGACAATTGGATTTGATTGACAGGCCTGGGATTGATTCATAGGCCTGGTGTTGATTGACAGGTCTGAAGTTGATTGACAGGCCTGTGATTGATTCATTGGCCTGGTGTTGATTGACAGGTGTGAGGTTGATTGGCAGGTCAGGGATGGAAAAATAGGGTCAGTTCTGGGTTCGATTAATTGGCCTGGATTTGATCGATTGACTGGTGGTCGATTGACAGGCCTGAGTTTTATTGACAGCCCCGGAATTGACCATTGGATTTGATTGACAGGCCTGGGATTGACTCGTAGGCCTGGACTTGGATCGATTAGTAGGCCTGGGGTTGATTGACAGGCCTGGGATCGATCAACTGCCAGGTCTGGGTTCGATTAACGGGCCTGGGGTTGACTGTCGGAGTCTCCTTCCCACAACGCCCTGGGGCCGACTGTTTCCCACAACGCCCTGGGGCTGATGGGCACCATTACCCAGGATGCCTCGCGTCAGACTTTCCCACAATGCCGCTGGGCCCAGGCTCCTCCCCGCTACCCGCAATGCCCCGCGGCACAGGGGCCCCGGAGCTCCATTGTGGGAGGCGCGCGGCCCCAGTGCATTGTGGGAGGCGCCGAGTTCCAGGGCCTGAGCGCGCCTCAGGTGCAAGGCATGCTGGGTAAGTGACACCCGTTCCCATGAACAAGACTTTATCGACACCCAGGAAGCCCCTCGTGGGAGCCATCAACAAAACTTTATCGACACCCAGAATTCCCCTCGTGGGTGATATCAACAAAACTTTATCGGCACCCAGGTTGCCCCTCGTGGGAGCCATCAACAAAACTTTATTGACACCCAGGAAGCCCCTCGTGGGAGCCATCAACAAAACTTTATCGACACCTCCAATGCCCCTCGTGGGAGCCATCAACAAGACTTTATCGACACCCAGGATGCCCCTCGTGGGAGCCATCAACAAAACTTTATCGACACCCAGGATGCCCCTCGTGGGAGCCATCAACAAAACTTTATCGACATCCAGGATGCCCCTCGTGGGAGCCATCAACAAGACTTTATTGACACCCAGGATGCCCCTCGTGGGAGCCATCAACAAGACTTTATCGACACCCAGGATGCCCCTCGTGGGAGCCATCAACAAGACTTTATCGACACCCAGGATGCCCCTCGTGGGAGCCATCAACAAGACTTTATCGACACCCAGGATGCCCCTCGTGGGAGCCATCAACAAGACTTTATCAACACCCTGGATGCCCTGCTTGAGGGCCACGAACAAAACTTTATCGACACCCAGGATGACCCTCTTGGGTTCAATCACCCAAACTTTATCGATACCCAGGATGACACGCTCGGGCCCATCAATTAAACTATCGATACCCAGGATGCCCCTCGTGGGAGCCATCAACAAAACTTTATCGACACCCAGGATGCCCCTGTGGGTGCCATCAACAAAACTTTATCGATACCCCAAAGGACCCTCTTGGGTTCCATCAACAAAACTTTATTGATACCCAGAATGCCCCTCGTGGGTGATATCAACAAAACTTTATCGGCACCCAGGAAGCCCCTCGTGGGTGATATCAACAAAACTTTATCGACACCCAGAATGCCCCTCGTGGGAGCCATCAACAAGACTTTATCGACACCCAGGATGCCCCTCGTGGGAGCCATCAACAAAACTCTATCGACACCCCAAAGGACCCTGTTGGGTTCAATCAACAAGACTTTATCGATACCCAGGATGCCCCTCGTGGGTGCCATCAACAAAACTTTATCGACACCCAGGATGCGATGCTCGGGTGTCATCAACAAAACTTTATCAACACCCTGGATGCCCCGCTTCAGGGCCACCCACAAAACTTTATTGACACCCCAAGTGTTCCTCTTGGTCACAATCAACAAAACTTTATCGACACCCTTGGCTCCCCTCTTGGTTCCCATCAACAGAACATTATCGACAGCCCAGATGTCTGGCTTGGCTCCCGTCAATAAAACTTTATCGACACCCTGGGTTTTCCTGCTTGCTCTCCATCAACAAAACTTTATCGACACCCTGGCTTCCCCGCTTGCTCTCCATCAACAAAACTTTATCGACATCCTGGTTTCCCGCTTGACTCCCATCAACAAAACTTTATCGACACCCTGTGTTCCCCGCTTGCTCTCCATCAACAAAACTTTATCGACACCCAGGGTTCCCAGCTTGATTCCCATCAACAAAACTTTATCGACACCCTGGCTTCCCCGCCTGCTCTCCATCAACAAAACTTTATCGACACCCTGGGTTCCCCGCCTGCTCTCCATCAACAAAACTTTATCGACACCCTGTGTTCCCCGCTTGCTCTCCATCAACAAAACTTTATCGACACCCAGGGTTCCCAGCTTGATTCCCATCAACAAAACTTTATCGACACCCAGGCTTCCCTGCTTGGTTCCCATCAACAAAACTTTATCGACACCCTGTGTTCACCGTCTTGGTTACCGTCAACAAAACTTTATTGACACCCTGTGTTCACCGTCTTGGTTACCGTCAACAAAACTTTATTGACACGCTGGGTTCCCCGGCTTGGTTACCGTCAACAAAACTTTATCGACACCCTGGCTTCCCCGCCTGCTCTCCATCAACAAAACTTTATCGACACCCTGGATTCTCCGCTTGGCTCCCATCAACAAAACTTTATCGACACTCTGTGTTCCCAGCTTGGTTCCCATCAACAAAACTTTATCGACACGCTGGGCTCCCCGGCTTGGTTACCGTCAACAAAACTTTATCGACACCCCGGGTTCCCACGCGGGTAACACGAACAAAACTTTATGATAAAGACACCCGGTGCCCTGCTCAGCTTCCCGGTGACTCCGGTGAGGAAGGGAGGACGGGTGGCGGAGAGGGACAAAAAGGGGACGAGAGGCGGCCCAGTGGTCAGAGGCCTGAAGGACGCGGGTTCGAATCCCCGCTTCCTCCCTAACTAGTGATGAAAATGGATGGCGACTCGGTGGAAGAGACACAGAAAAGGGGGAAAATAAAAATAAAAATAAAAATAAAGGAAAACCAGGAAAAGGCAGCGAACAAGTCAAACTTTCTTCTGCTTCTTTTAAAACCCACCAGATTCTAGAACATTCTGAGGGAAAGAAAGAAAGAAAAAACAAATATGTGCCTAAAAGACAAAAATCTAAGTCAGTAAATAAATAACAGGGACACATTTCTGTCAGAATATTTTATTATTATTATTATTTTTAACGGTTTTTTTTGCCCTTTACCGGCATTTTCGGCAGGCTCGAGAGCATTTCCGAGAGGAGAAAATCAATGAGAAAAAAAAAAGAAAAGAAAACAAACGGAATATGTTAAAGAAAAAAAAATAAGCAGAAAATAAATAAGAAACAGGTAAAAAAAGAAAAAAAAAGGCCAACGTTGAAGATTTAGAAGCGTTTCCGAGAGTGGAAAATGAAATAATAAACAATAAAGTAAAATTAAAATTAAAAAAAAAAAAAAACAATAATAAATAAATATATATTTTTTACTTTCCGGTGTTTTGTCCTTTTTTTGTGCTTCATGTCATTTTCTGCGGATATTTTTTGAATTTTTTTTTTTTTTTTTTTAAGATCTCAAATATAAAAATGAAAGATCTCAAACATCATGAGTGTTTTTCTGATGTTTTTGGCAGTTTTTCTTTGTTTTTTTTTCGTTTTTTTTTTTTGGTTAAAAAATTCCGAAGCAGAAAAAAATAAATCCTGAGGCTAGAAAAGGCCAACAAAAAGGAATATTAAAAAAAAAAACAACTCAAGATTCAGGAAGTTAAGGCTTATTTCTTTCTTCCCGTTTTGCTGTGTTCTGAGCTTTCCGTAAGGAATTTCCCGGGAGAAGCCGGGGTTTTCCCGCGTCCCCCCCATGTGCGGTTCCGGAACCTTCCGGAGAGAATGCGGGGGGGGGAGGGGAAGGGGGGAAGGGAGGGTGGATTCGATGTGGTTCTGGAACATTCCGCATGAGACTAGAGTTCTGGAATATTCCACAGAGACAGAGAGACAGAGAGAGAGAGGGAGGGAGGGAGCGCAAGTATCCGTGCACTTCCGGAACGTTCCGCAGGGAAATTGAGGGAGAACCGGAGGGAGATTCTGAGCAGTTCCGGAACATTCCACAAAAAGGCGAGATTCCGTGCGCTTCCGGAACGTTCCGTAGGGAGGCAGAGAGAGAACCGGAGGGAGATTCTGAGCCGTTCCGGAACATTCCAGAAAAAGGCGAGATTCCGTGCGCTTCCGGAACGTTCCGCAGGGAGGCAGAGAGAGAACCAGAGGGAGATTCAGAGCAGTTCTGCAACATTCCAGAGAAAGACGAGATTCCGTGCACTTCCGGAACGTCCCGCAGGGAGGCAGAGAGAGAACCGGAGGGAGATTCTGAGCCGTTCTGGAACATTCCAGAGAAAGACGAGATTCCCTGCGCTTCCGGAACGTTCCGCAGGGAGGCAGAGAGAGAACCGGAGGGAGATTCAGAGCAGTTCTGGAACATTCCAGAGAAAGACGAGATTCCGTGCGCTTCCGGAACGTTCTGCAGGGAAATTGAGGGAGAACCGGAGGGAGATTCTGAGCAGTTCCGGAACATTCCAGGAAAAGGCGAGATTCCGTGCGCTTCCGGAACGTTCCGCAGGGAGGCAGAGAACCGGAGGCAGATTCTGAGCAGTTCTGGAACATTCCAGGAAAAGGCGAGATTCCGGGCGCTTCCGGAACGTTCCGCAGGGAGGCAGAGAACCGGAGGGAGATTCTGAGCAGTTCCGGAACATTCCAGAAAAAGGGGATATTCCGTGCGCTTCCGGAACGTTCCGCAGGGAAAATGAGAGAGAGAGAACCGGAGGGAGATTCTGAGCAGTTCTGGAACATTCCAAAAAAAGGCGAGATTCCGGGTGCTTCCGGAACGTTCCGCAGGGAGGCAGAGAGAGAACCAGAGGGAGATTCAGAGCAGTTCTGGAACATTCCAGAGAAAGACGAGATTCCGGGCGCTTCCGGAACGTTCCGCAGGGAGGCAGAGAGAGAACAGGAGGGAGATTCTGAGCCGTTCTGGAACATTCCAGAGAAAGGCGAGATTCCCTGCGCTTCCGGAACGTTCCGCAGGGAGGCAGAGAGAGAACCGGAGGGAGATTCTGAGCCGTTCTGGAACATTCCAGAAAAAGGCGAGATTCCGTGCGCTTCCGGAACGTTCCGTAGGGAGGCAGAGAGAGAACCGGAGGGAGATTCTGAGCAGTTCCGGAACATTCCAGAAAAAGGCGAGATTCCGGGCGCTTCCGGAACGTTCCACAGGGAGGCAGAGAGAGAACCAGAGGGAGATTCTGAGCAGTTCCGGAACATTCCAGAAAAAGGCGAGATTCCGTGCGCTTCCGGAACGTTCCGCAGGGAGGCAGAGAGAGAACCGGAGGCAGATTCTGAGCAGTTCTGGAACATTCCAGGAAAAGGCGAGATTCCGGGCGCTTCCGGAACGTTCCGCAGGGAGGCAGAGAGAGAACCGGAGGCAGATTCTGAGCAGTTCTGGAACATTCCAGGAAAAGGCGAGATTCCGGGCGCTTCCGGAACGTTCCGCAGGGAGGCAGAGAGAGAACCGGAGGGAGATTCTGAGCTGTTCTGGAACATTCCAGAAAAAGGCGAGATTCCGGGCGCTTCCGGAACGTTCCGCAGGGAGGCAGAGAGAGAACCGGAGGGAGATTCTGAGCCGTTCCGGAACATTCCAGAAAAAGGCGAGATTCCGTGCGCTTCCGGAACGTTCCGCAGGGAGGCAGAGAGAGAACCGGAGGGAGATTCTGAGCCGTTGTGGAACATTCCACAGAAAGGCGAGATTCCGGGCGCTTCCGGAACGTTCCGCATGCCACACAGAGAGAGAGGGAGGACATCCCACGTGGTGTTCCGGAACATTCCGCACACTGTCCTGGAAGCTTCCGCTGAGAGACAGAGGTTGTGGGTGGTCCTGGAATGAGGGGGGATTCTGTGTGGTTCTGGAACCTTCCGGGGAAGAGCGAGGAGATTCTGGAACATTCCGCGGGGGGGAGCGGCGGAGGCTCTTGCGCGGTTCCGGGATACTTAGGACATTCCGCACATGGCTGAGAGAGACGAGATTCCGCGCGGTTCCGGAACGTTCCACGGGGCAGAGGCTGTTCCGTGCGTTTCCAGAACAATCCAGAGGGGAGCGGTGAAAGCACCTGTTCGGCTCCAGAGCGTCCCGCGGGGACAACGGAAGGTTCTAGGTGGTTCCGGAAAGTTCCGCGGAGGCACGGAAGGTGCCGGGTGGTTCAGGAACGTTCCGCGGAGACACGGAAGGCGCCAGGTGCTTCCGGAAGGTTCCGCTGAGAAACAGAAGGCTCTGGTTGGTTCCGGAAGGTTCCACGGAGGCATGGGAGGTTCCGGGTGGTTCCGGAAAGTTCCACGGAGACCCGGAAGGCGCCGGGTGGTTCGGGAAACATCCGCGGAGACACGGAAGGTTCTGGTTGATTCTGGAAGGTTCAGTGGAGACATGGAAGGCTCCGAGTGGTTCCAGAAGGTTCCGCAGAGAAACGGAACGTTACGGTTGGTTCCAGAAAGTTCCACAGAGACTCGGAAGGCTCTGGTTGGTTCCGGAAAGTTCCATGGAGACCCGGAAGGTGCCGGGTGGTTCCGGAAACTTCCATGGAGACACGGAAGGTTCTGGTTGATTCTGGAAGGTTCAGTGGAGACATGGAAGGCTCCGAGTGGTTCCAGAAGGTTCCGCAGAGAAACGGAACGTTACGGTTGGTTCCAGAAAGTTCCACGGAGACTCGGAAGGCTCCGGTTGGTTCCGGAAAGTTCCATGGAGACCCGGAAGGCGCCGGGTGGTTCCGGAAACTTCCACGGAGACACGTAAGGTTCCGGTTGATTCTGGAAGGTTCAGTGGAGACATGGAAGGCTCCGAGTGGTTCCGGAAGGTTCCGTAGAGGCACGGGAGGTTCCGCGGAGACATGGAAGGCACCAGGTAGTTCCGGAAGGTTCCGCGGAGACACAGAAGGCGCCGGGTGGTTCCGGAACGTTCCGCGGAGAAACGGAAGGCACCGGTTGGTTCCGGAACGTTCCGCGGAGACACGGAAGGTTCCGGTTGATTCTGGAAGGTTCAGCGGAGGCGTGGGAGGTTCCGAGCGGTTCCGGGACATTCCCCGGATACACGGAAGGCGCCGGGTGTTTCCGGAGCGTCCCGCAGAGACACGGAACGGCCCGTGTGGTCCCGGAACGTTCCGCGGACGCAGGGAAGGTTCCGGTTGCTTCCGGAACGTTCCGCGGGGAGGCGGGGAGGGGCGGAGCCGAGCGTGTCCCTCAGAAGTCCTTGAAGATCTCGAGGTCCTCCTCCGAGAGGGGCGCCGCGCCCTCGTCCTCGCCGCGCCCGGCCGAGTCGGGGAGCCCCTCGTAGTAGGAGGCGTCGCCGTCGCCCGCGAGCTCGGGCACGATGGGGGGCTGCGGGCGGGGGCGGCGTCGGGACTCGAACCCGGGTCCCCCGCGGCGGGCGGGGGAGGGGCGGGGGCGGGACTCGAACCCGGGTCCCCCACGGCGGGCGGGCGGATGAGCAGCCGATCATGGGGTGGGGGAGGGGAGGGGGAGGGGCGGACAGGAAGGGGCGGGACCCGGCCGCCCGCCAATCATACCTTCAACTTCCTCTGGGGCACGGCGGCCCAGTCGACGGCGCGGAACCAGCGGTGGCGGCGGACGTCGTCGGCGCCGTTCTGCTCGCGTGGCGGGCGTGAATAAAATCACGCGAACGTAATTAATAATCACATTAATATCGAACGTTAGCGATAATGATCGTATCAGTGTTAAATTTTGATGCAATTTATTATTACCGTTAATTTATTGGTAATAACAATATTAATATTTGATATTCTTAATATTAATTGATTAAAGATAATTAACAGCTAATAATCACATTAATGTAATTTAACGTTTAATATTCATAATGCTAATTTATTATTGATAATGAATAATTAATAGTCACATTAATATTATATATTGATGTAATTTAATACTTAGCATTATTACCATTAATTTATTGATAAAACAATAAATGTTAATGCAACTTTGTATTTGATATCCTTAATATTAATTTATTAATGATAATTAATAAAAATATTAATATAAAATATTAACGTAGTTTAATACTTAAATTATTACCATTAAGTTATTCATAATAATAACTGTTAACATAATGTAGTATTTAATATTCCTAATACTAATGTATTATTGTTAACTAATAATTAATAATCATATTGATATTATATATTGATATAATTTAATACTTAATATTATTACCATTAATTTATTAATAAAACAATAAATGTTAATGTAGCTTATTAATTTTAATATTAATTTATTAATGATTTAATACTTATTCACATTAATATTAAACATTAACGTAATTTAATACTTAATATTATTGCCATTAAGTTTTTAATAATAACAATAAATGTTAATATAACTTAATATTCAACATTCTTAATGTTTTTTATTAATGATATTTATCAATAAACAATCATATTAAAAATAAATATTAATATTACTCAATACTTGATATTTTTACCATTAATTTATTAATAACAATAAATGTTAATATAACTTAATATTTAATAATCTTAACAATAATTTATCAAATAAAATTAATAATTAATGTTAATATTAAATAATAACATAATTTAACACTAAATACTATTGTCATTAATTTATTAATAATTATAGATGTTAATATAGCTTAATATTTAATATGCTCCGTGTTAATTTATTAATGACAATTAAAAATAATCATATCAATATTAAATATTAAAGGAACTCAACACTTAATATTATTGCCATTAAATTATTAATGAGAACAATAAATGTTAATGCAGCTTAATATATAATAATATTAATATTAATTTATTAATGGAAATTAATAACTAATATTTGTATATAATTAACTTGACAATAACATTAAAGTTAATAATTTAAATAAATGTGCATATGGTGCATAATGCGACGACGGCGTTATATATTAATCACGCTAATGTGATAAGCAATGATCAAAAATGATTATTTTAAGATAATCAGTAAACAGAAGTAATAATCATGCCATTAAGATGGTAACAAACGCCAATAAATAATGGCTGGCTCACAATGAAAATAATATTAATTACGTTCATGTGATAGAAATCCCAGTAATTATTAATTTGAGTGATGAGTAAACATGATGACGTAATTGTAACGGTAATATTATATATTAATAGTTTAATGGGATAAGTCTCGATCAGAAATGATTATTTTAAGGTAATTAGTAAATGTCAACGATAATTACAAGAAGATTGTAAATTCTGATAATATATAGAGATAATATATATAACATATTAATATAATATTAATATAATATTAATAATACATGATAAAATAATAGAATATTAATATTATTATATTATTAATATTAATATTAATAATATATAATAATATTATATTATATTATTATAATAATAATATATATAGATAATATATAGATACATATATTGTACACTTATATTGTGTATGACATATACTTATATATATATATATATATGCACATATACACTTAAATGTATATATACGTGTGTGTATTTATATTTATATTCCTTATATATGCTTTCACTTCCATATAGTATATACACAATATACAAGTTTCAGAAATAAGTATAAACGTATAAATATAAAAATATATATATATATATATAAATATATGTATATGATTTATATATCGAAACTTAAATTTTAATATATAATCGAAATTTTAAATTATGCGATTTATGTGCACTTATGATGCAAATATTCATAAGTATGGGATGCATACATTTATGTATTATGTATATGCTTTCACTTCCACGTAGTACGCACACAATACATAAATGTAAGAAATAGGTATAAAAACATAAGTGTGAAAAATAATAATATATCACTTATATGTTCATATCAATATATATTTTATACATTAATAAATTTATATATGATTGATTATATAGCATTATGTAATTAATATACTAATATCTCATGAATAGTCCATTAATATATTATATATATTTTATAACACATAATATGTTATATGTTAGTATATAAATATATGTATTATATATATTGAAATTTAATTTTTACAATTATATTATTGATATTAACACATTATATATATTGTACATTACATAACAAATAACATATATTAATATATAAATATATATATTATATGTATTGAAATTTAATTTTTACAATTATATTATTGAAATTGGAAATTATATAATTAATTTGATGACGCACATATTTATTTGTCATGAATATACTTTCACTGCCATGTAGTATATACACGATATATAAATGTAAGAAAAAGGTTTAAAAACATAAGTGTGAAATAATAAAAATATATGATTTATATATTTATATAAATCATGTATTTTTATTTATTAACATATTATATATATTGTACATTACATAACATATAACATATGACATATTAATATATAAATATATATATTATATGTATTGAAATTAAATTTTTACAATTATATTATTGAAATTAGTAATTATATAATTTATTTGGTGATACACATATTTATGTATTATGAATATACTTTCACTGCCGTGTACTATATACACGATATATAAATGTAAGAAATAGGTTTAAAAACATAAGTGTGAAATAATAAAAATACATGATTTATATATTTATATATATTTATATAAATCATGTATTTTTATTTATTAACATATTATATATATTGTACATTACATAACATATATGATATATTAATATATAAATATATATACACTATATATATATGTATTGAAATTTAATTTTTACAATTATATTATTGAAATTGGAAATTATGTAATTAATTCGATGATACACGTATTTATACATTATGCATATACCTTAACTTCCATGTAGTATGTACACAATTTATAAATGTAAGAAATAGGTATAAACACATAAGTGTGAAAAAACAAAAATATATGATTTATATATTTATATAGATATATATTTTTATATATTAATATATTATATATTATTCAATATAAAACATATTATATGTATATATATAAGTATACGTACTATGTATATATATAGAAACTTAAAATTTAACATTATCTTATTGAAATTTTAAATTATGTTATTTATATGCACTTATGATACAAGTATATGATACATACATTTATATATTTTGTATATACCTTCACTTCCATGCAGTATGTACACAACCACATAAATGTAAGAAATAGGAATAAAAACATAATTGTGAAAAAGTAAAAATATATGACTCATAAATTTATATAAATACATATTTTATAAGTTAATATATTATATATTACATATTATTTAATATATAGTATATTCTATATTAGTATTTAAACATTTATATTATATATATAGAGAATTTAATTTTTACAACTATATTATTGAAATTTTAATTTACATAATTTATATGCATTTATGATACAGATACTTATAAGTACATGATACATATATTTATATATATTTCGTATATACTTTCACTTCTGCGGAGTATGTACACATCACATAAATGTATGAAATAGGCATAAAAACATAAGCGCGGAAAAATAAAAATACAATTATATATTAACATACCACATATACTGCATATTATATTATATGCATAGCACATTATATAATATATAATAAATTATATGTTAATTTATCAATATATATGCTGTGTATATATATATTGAAATTTAAATTTTTCGATTATATCACGGAAATTTTAAATTACGTGCTCGCGTATGCGAAAGTCTCCGCAAACGAACATACACGTGAACAGACACGTAAATCTGTACGTGTCGGGGCGCCGACGGAATCGAACCACCGACCTTCAGGTTCCCGAGGCGCCGCGTCCTGTCCACCACCAGCAGTCTCCTGATGAGGTCTCTGCACTTACAAAAAAAATAAAAAAAAAATAAAATAAAAAAAAATTAAAAATTAAAAAAAACGGGTTGGCTGTGAAGCCGGGTGGTTAGCTCCCCGTCGCGAGTCCGGCTCACCTGGCCGCGAGGTCCACGTGCGCGGGGAAGTCGATCCTGGCCGCCAGGATCTTCCGGTAGATCCCCGGCGGGTTGTCGTCCACGAACGGGGGGAACCTGAAAAAAAACAGGGGGGTCGTGGGGGGGGGGGGATGGTGGATCGCCAATCGGGAGCGCTGGCCCTTTAAGAGGCGGGGCCCGGCGGGAGGGGATGACGTCACCGGCCGCAGAGGCCCCGCCCCTTCCTGTCCGTGTCCGCTGTCACTCAATCGTCTGGGGGGGGCGGCTCTACTTCCTGAGGGGCACGTGTGGTGGGCGGGAGCCTCCAGGCAGGAAGTGACGTCATGGAGAAAGTGGATAGGCCCCGCCCCTTCCTGTCGGTGTGTCAGCTGTCAATCAATCGTCAGGGTTGTGGCTTTGCCTCCTAAGGGGGACATGCGGTGGGCGGGACACCCAGGCAGGAAGTGACGTCATGGGAGAAAGTGGATAGGCCCCGCCCCTTCCTGTGTCCCTTGTGCCAATCAATCGTGAAGAGTTTCTCTTTTTGAGGTGTGGTGGGCGGGAGCGTCAAGGAGGAAGTGACGTCATGGAGAAAGGGAATGGTCCCGCCCCTTCCTGTTGGTGTATCAGCTGTCAATCAATTGTCAGGGGTGTGGCTCTACCCCCTAAGGGGGATGAGTGGTGGGCGGGGCCTCCAGGGAGGAAGTGACGTCATGAATATAGTGAATAGGCCCCGCCCCTTCCTGTGGGTGTATCGGCTGTCAATCAATCGTCAGGGGTGTGGCTGTGCCTCCTAAGGGGGACGTGTGGTGGGCGGGGCCTCCAGGGAGGAAGTGACGTCATGGGAGAAAGTGGATAGGCCCCGCACCGTCCTGTGTCCCTGGTGCTAATCAATTGTGGAGTTTCTCTTTGTGAGGTGTGGTGGGCGGGAGCGTCAAGGAGGAAGTGACGTCATGGAGAAAGGGGATAGGTCCCGCCCCTTCCTGTTGGTGTATCTGCTGTCAATCAATTGTCTGGGGGCTGGTTCTGCCTCCTATGAGGAAGGTGTGGTGGGCGGGGCCTCCAGGGAGGAAGTGACGTCATGGAGAAAGTGGATAGGCCCCGCCCCTTCCTGTCGGTGTGTCAGCTGTCAATCAATCGTCAGGGGTGTGGCTCTGCCTCCTAAGAGGGAGGTGTGGTGGGCGGGGCCTCCAGGGAGGAAGTGACGTCATGGAGAAAGTAGATAGGCCCCGCCCCTTCCTGTCGGTGTGTCTGCTGTCAATCAATCCTCAGGGGTGTGCCTCTGCCTCCTAAGAGGGAGGTGTGATGGGCGGGGCTTCCAGGGAGGAAGTGACATCATGGAGAACGTGGATAGGCCCCGCCCCTTCCTGTCGGTGTATCGGCTGTCAATCAATCATCAAGGGTGTGGCTCTGCCTCCTAAGAGGGAGGTGTGGTGGGCGGGGCCTCCAGGAAGGAAGTGACGTCATGGGAGGAAGTGGATAGGCCCCGCCCCTTCCTGTCGGTGTGTCTGCTGTCAATCAATCCTCAGGGGTGTGCCTCTGCCTCCTAAGAGGGAGGTGTGATGGGCGGGGCTTCCAGGGAGGAAGTGACATCATGGAGAACGTGGATAGGCCCCGCCCCTTCCTGTCGGTGTGTCAGCTGTCAATCAATCGTCAAGGGTGTGGCTGTGCCTCCTAAGGGGGACGTGTGGGGGGCGGGGCCTCCAGGGAGGAAGTGACGTCATGGAGAAAGTGGATAGGCCCCGCCTCTTCCTGTCGGTGTGTCAGCTGTCAATCAATCGTCAGGGGTGTGCCTCTGCCTCCTAAGGGGGTGGTGTGGTGGACGGGACCTGCATGTAGGAAGTGACGTCATGGAGAAAGTGGATAGGCCCCGCCCCTTCCGGTTGGTGTGTCGGCTGTCAATCAGTCGTCAGGGGAGTAACTCTGCCTCCTAAGTGGGACGTGTGGTGGGCGGGGCCTCGAGGGAGGAAGTGACGTCATGGGAGAAAGTGGATAGGCCCCGCCCCTTCCTGTGTCTCTGGTGCCAATCAATCGTGAAGAGTTCCTCTTTGTGAGGTGTGGTGGGCGGGAGCGTCAAGGAGGAAGTGACGTCATGGAGAAAGGGGATAGGTCCCGCCCCTTCCTGTTGGTGTATCTGCTGTCAATCAATTGTCTGGGGGCTGGTTCTGCCTCCTATGGGGAAGGTGTGGTGGGCGGGGCATCCAGGGAGGAAGTGACGTCACAGGAGAATGTGGATAGGCCCCGCCCCTTCCTGTGTCTCTGGTGTCAATCAATTGTGAAGAGAGTTGCTCTTTGTGAGGCGCGGCGGGTGGGATATTCAGGGAGGAAGTGACGTCACTGGAGGGTGCATAGGCCCCGCCCCTTCCTGTCTTTTTCTGTGCTGTCAACCAAACGTGATGGGCGCCAGCTCTGCCTCCATTATGGAGCGTGGCCTTCAGAGAGGAAGTGACGTCACCGGAGGGAAACTGCAGCCCCGCCCCTTCCTGTGTGTCTGCTGCCAATCAATTGTGACGGACTGGCTCTGTGTCCATTGTGCGGAGGTGCGGTGGGCGGGGTGTGGAGGAAGTGACATCACAGGAGGAAAATAAAAGCCCCGCCCCTTCCTGTGTGCCTGCTGTCAATCAATTGTGAGGGGAGACGGCCCCACCTCCATTGTGGGGAGGTGTGGTGGGCGGGGCCTGGAGAGAAGTGACGTCACCAGAGGAAAACGGAAGCCCCGCCCCTTCCTGTGTGTCACTGTCAATCAATTGTGAAGGGACAATGGTCTATCTCAATTGTGGGGAGGTGTGGTGGGCGGGGCCTGTAGAGGAAGTGACATCACAGGAGGAAAATAAAAGCCCCGCCCCTTCCTGTGTGCCTGCTGTCAATCAATTTTGAAGGGAGACCGGCTCTACCTCCATTGTGGGGAGGTGTGGTGGGCGGGGCCTGGAGGAAGTGACGTCACTGGAGGGGAGTTGAAGCCCCGCCCCTTCCTGTGTGTCTGCTGTCAATCAATTGTGAGGGGAGATGGCTCCACCTCCATTGTGGGGAGGTGTGGTGGGCGGGGCCTGGAGGAAGTGACGTCACTGGAGGTAAATGGAAGCCCCGCCCCTTCCTGTGTGTCTGCTGTCAATCAATTGTGAAGGGAGAATGGTCTATCTCAATTGTGGGGAGGTATGGTGGGTGGAACCTGGAGGAAGTGACGTCACCGGAGGGGAGTTGAAGCCCCGCCCCTTCCTGTGTGTCTGCTGTCAATCAATTGTGACGGACTGGCTCTGTGTCCATTGTGCGGAGGTGCGGGGGGGCGGGGTGCAGAGGAAGTGACATCACAGGAGGAAAATAAAAGCCCCGCCCCTTCCTGTGTGTTTGCTGTCAATCAATTCTGAGGGGAGACGGCTCCACCTCCATTGTGGGGAGGTGTGGTGGGCGGGGCCTGGAGGAAGTGACGTCACCAGAGGAAAACGGAAGCCCCGCCCCTTCCTGTGTGTCTGCTGCCAATCAATTTTGAAGGGAGACGGCTCCACCTCCATTGTGGGGAGGTGCGGTGGGCGTGGCCCTGGAGGTGGGCGTGGCTTGTTGAGAGGAAGTGACGTCACCGTGGGACGCCCAGGCCCCGCCCTCCCCGCGTTTGATTGGCAGGTGCGCTCACCCAACCAGCATCTCGAAGATGAGGACGCCCAGCGCCCACCAGTCGACGGCGCGGCCGTGACCCTTGCTCTGGATGACCTCGGGCGCCAGGTACTCGGGGGTGCCGCACAGCGTCCACGTCCTGCGGGGATGGGGGGAGGGGAGGGCGGTGGGGGGAGGGTAATATGGTGAGGGAAGGGGAGGGCGTTGTGGGAGGGGAAAACAGTGGGGGAGGGGAGGGCAGTGGGGAGAGGGGAGGGCAGTTGGGGAAGGGGGGACAGTGGGGGGAGAGGAGGGCAGTGGGGGAGGGGAGTACGGTGGGGGTACGGGAGGATGTTGCGGGGAGGGGAGGACGGTGGGCAGAGGGGAGAACAGTTGGGGGATGGTAAGATGGTGAGGGAAGGGGAGGGCGGTGGGGGGAGGGGGGACAGCAGGGGGAGGGGGAGGGGAGTACCGTGGGGTACGGGAGGATGGTGGGGGGAGGGGAGGGCATCGGGGGAGGGGGGACAGTGAGGGGAGGAGAGGACAGTGGGTGGAGGGGGGACAGTGGGGGAGGGGAGGACGGTGGGCAGAGGGGAGAACAGTGGGGGGAGGGGAGGGCGGTTGGGGGTGCACCAGCGGGCAGCGGGAAGGGGTGGGGGAGGGGCGGGAACGAAAAGCGAGCGTTCAATATCAAGGAATTCCATCGAACTCGCAATTCAAACTGAACTTGCCTGAAAACATATATACAAAAAACAAAAAAAAATTCACTGCAAATAACAAAGGTTTCGTTAAAATGAAATAAAATAATGAAGAGCCGGGGGTGGGGGTGGGGGATGTGAGAACTCACGGGAATTTCCATCAGGATCAAAATTCAAGCAGAACTGGTCCGAAATAAGTAAATAAAACAAATAAAAAAAAACCGTGATGATAACATTGAAAGCAAACAAAACCAAAGAACTTAAAAACTAAAGAAATATCTCCAAGTCATCGCTCAAGCGGAATTTGCCAAAACCACCATTAATAATCATGGTGACTTCACTCGAACGAAATAAAAATGAAATAAAATAAATTCTATTAAATGGAGCCATTCATTTAAAAGCCGGACATCAGCATTAAAAGGAAATAAACAGAATAATGAAATTATCCGAAACAAAGTGAAACTGGAAAAAAGTCGCGTTATGATCGGGAACAGTATTTTCAGAAAATCATTAAAAAACACGATTTGCTAATTATATATATATATATAATTATATATATAGGTATAATTTTGATTAAGAAAAGCTTATATGTGTAATATGTATACAAATAAATTGAATAAGATGGACGGGTTTTCATTAAGAAACTGATACCACAAACTCAAACAAAGCAAAAATGTAAAATTAAATAAAATTAGTAAAGATGTAAATAAAAAAGCAATTCAAAAGTTATTTAGAAACATTTTTAAAAAGAAACCGACGAAGAACAATGGCCGTGAGGTTAGCGCGTCTGTGGACAACGGAATGGACCCGTGGGTTAAAAATCCACATATCGGAAACAAACATACGGTTGAATAAAAATGAAATAAATTAAAAAAAAAAAAACACCAGAAAATAAAATAGAAAAGAAAGTCTAAAAACCCTGAAATTCGTTAAGTTCACACGAATTAGATGCACGCGCACAATCAACAAGCTGACGCACGACGATTATTCGGGGGGGAAAAAAAAAAAAAACACATTCAAGGCCGTGGACTTTTCCGGAAGGTTCCGGAACGTTCCGGAAGGTTCCGGAAGGTCCCGTAGGGCAAGTCCCCGGGGATTCCCCCGCCGTCCCCGCCCGCCCGCCGCCTCCACCTGCCGTCGAGCTTCTTGGCGAAGCCGAAGTCGGTGAGCTTGACGTGCCCGTCGCGGTCGAGCAGGACGTTCTCGGGCTTGAGGTCTCGGTAGGCGACGCGGCGGGCGTGCAGGAAGTCCAGCGCGCTGACCACCTCGGCCGCGTAGAAGGCGGCGGCGTCCGGCGGGAAGCGCCCGCGCGCCCGCAGGTGCCCGAACAGCTCGCCGCCCGGCACGAACTCCATCAGCATGTACAGCGCCCACGCGTCGTGCCCCGTCCAGAACCTGCGCCGCGCGCGGGGGGGGGGGGGGGGCGGGGGAGGGAGTGACGTCACCGGGGGCGGGGCTTAAATCACGCCCCTTACTGGGGTCTTGATTGACATAACTGCCCAGGGTGGGCGTGGCCTAGAGGGAGGAAGTGACGTCATTGTGGGCGGGGCTTAAATACTCCCGTCACTGGGGTCTTGATTGACCTAACTGCCCACAGTGGGCGTGGCCTAGCGGGACGAAGTGACGTCATCGGGGGCGGGGCTTAAAATCACGCCACTCACTAGGGTCTTGATTGACCTAACTGCCCAGACTGGGCGTGGCATAGAGGGGAAGTGACGTCATAGTGGGCGGGGCTTAAAACAAGCCCGTTTCTGGGGTCTTGATTGACCTAACTGCCAGAGTGGGCGTGGTTTAGAGGAAGGAAGTGACGTCATCATGGGCGGGGCTTAAATACTCCCGTCACTGGGGTCTGGTTTGACCTAACTGCACAAAAAGGGCGTGGCCTAGAGGGAGGAAGTGACGTCATCGGGGGCGGGGCTTAAAATCACGCTCGTCACTGTGGTCTTGATTGACCTAACTGCCCACAGTGGGCGTGGCCTAGCGGGAGGAAGTGACGTCACCGGGGGCGGGGCTTAAATCATGCCCGTCACCGGGCTCTCACCTGACCTAACTGACCAGAGTGGGCGTGGCCTAGAGCAAGGAAGTGACGTCATCGGGCGCGGGGCTTAAATCAAGCCCCTTACTGGGGTCTTGATTGACGTAACTGCCCAGAGTGGGCGTGGCCTACAGGGAGGAAGTGACATCACCGGGGGCGGGGCTTAAATTCCGCCCGTCACTGGGATTTTGGCTCATCCTGTCTGCCCAGAGTGGGCGTGGCCTACAGGGAGGAAGTGACATCACCGGGGGCGGGGCTTAAATTCCGCCCGTCACTGGGGTCTTGGCTCATCCTGTCTGCCCAGAGTGGGCGTGGCCTAGAGGGAGGAAGTGACATCACTGGGGTGGGGCTTAAAGTCACGCCCCTTACTGGGGTCTCGATTGACGTAACTGCCCAGAGTGGGCGTGGCCTAGAGGGAGGAAGTGACGTCACCGCGGGCGGGGCTTAAATCACACCCGTCACTGGGGTCTTGATTGACCTAACTGCCCTGAGTAGGCGTGGCCTAGCGGGAGGAAGTGACGTCACCGGGGGCGGGGCTTAAATCACGATCGTCACTGGGGTCTTGATTGACCTAACTGCCAGAGTGGGCGTGGTTTAGAGGAAGGAAGTGACGTCATCGGGGGCGGGGCTTAAAATGACGCCCGTCACTGGGGTCTTGATTGACCAAACAGCCCAGAGTGGGCGTGGCCTAGCGGGAGGAAGTGACGTCATCAGGCGCGGGGCTTAAATCAAGCCCCTTACTGTGTTCTCGACTGACCTAACTGCCCCCAAGTGGGCGTGGCTTAGCGGGGGGAAGTGACGTCATCGGGGGCGGGGCTTAAAATCACGCCACTCACTAGGGTCTTGATTGACCTAACTGCCCACAGTGGGCGTGGCCTAGCGGGAGGAAGTGACGTCACCGGGGGCGGGGCTTAAATCACGCCCCTTACTGGGGTCTCGATCGACCTAACTGCCCAGAGTGGGCGTGGCCTAGCGGGAGGAACTGACATCACTGGGGGCGGGGCTTACATCACGCCCCTTACTGGGGGTCTTGATTGACCTAACTGTCCAGAGGGGGCGTGGCCTAGCAGGAGGAAGTGACGTCACAGGGGCGGGGCTTAAAATCACGCCCGTCACTGGGGCCTCGACTGACCTAACTGACCAGAGTGGGCGTGGCCTAGTGGGAAGAAATGACGTCACTGGGGCGGGGCTTACATCACGCCCCTTACTGGGGGTCTTGATTGACCTAACAGCCCAGAGGGGGCGTGGCCTAGTGGGAGGAAGTGACGTCATCAGGGGCGGGGCTTAAAATCACGCCACTCACTAGGGTCTTGATTGGCCTAACTGCCGACAGTGGGTGTGGCCTAGCGGGAGGAAGTGACGCCACCAGGGGCGGGGCTTACATCACACCCCTTACTGGGGGTCTTGATTGACCTAACTGTCCAGAGGGGGCGTGGCCTAGCGGGAGGAAGTGACGCCACCGGGGGCGGGGCTTAATTCACGCCCCTTACTGGGGTCTCGATTGACCTAACTGACCAGAGTGGGCGTGGCGTAGAGGGAGGAAGTGACGTCACCGGGGCGGGGCTTAAATCACGCCAGTCACTGGGACCTTGATTGACCTCACTGCCCAGAGTGGGCGTGGCCTAGTGGGAGGAAGTGACGTCACCGGGAGCGGGCCTTAAAATCACAACACTCACTAGGGTCTCGACTAACCTAACTGCCCAGAGTGGGCGTGGCATAGAGGGAGGAAGTGACGTCACCGGGGCGGGGCTTAAATCACACCTGTCACTGGGGTTTGACTGACCTAACTGACCAGAGTGGGCGTGGCCTAGAGGAAGGAAGTGACGTCATCAGGTGTGGGGCTTAAATCAAGCCCCTTACTGGGGTCTCGATTGACCTAACTACCCAGAGTGGGCGTGGCACAGTGGAAGTGACGTCACCGGGGGCGGGGCTTAAATCAAGCCCCTTACTGGGGTCTTGATTGACATAACTGCCCTGAGTGGGTGTGGCGTAGAGGGAGGAAGTGACGTCACCAGGGGCGGGGCTTAAATCACACCTGTCACTGGGGTCTTGACTGACCTAACTGCCCAGAGTGGGTGTGGCCTACAGGGAGGAAGTGACGTCATCGGGGCGGGGCTTAAAAATCACGCCACTCACTAGGGTCTTGATTAACCTAACTGCCCAGAGTGGGCGTGGCCTAGTGGGAGGAAGTGACGTCATGGTGGGCGGGGCATCAGCCACAGGAGGAAGTGACCTGGGGTCTCAGCTGGCCCTGACTGGGTGCGGGGGAAGGGGGGGGAGAGCGGCGGGCGCTAACCACTGAGCCACGCACCCAGCACCCGCGCCGGGACTCGAACCCGCGGCCTGGCGAGGAACGTGGAGGGGGCGGGCGGGGCGCCACGGAGGACAGCGCCACCCGCCGAACCGCCCGCGCGGTGGGACTCGCACTCACAGCCGGACGAGGAAGGGGTGGCGCAGGTCGCGCAGGACGGCCTTCTCGCTGCGCACGTGCTGCTCCTGGCGCAGGCGGATGACGTCGCGGATGCGCATCACCTTCAGCGCATAGAAGCCCCCGCCGCCGCCGTCGCCCCCGACGACGCCGTCGCCCCCGACGACGCCCGCCTTCGCCTGCACCAGCCGCACGTGCCCGAACGTGCCCGTGCCTGCGGGGGGGGGGGGGAGGGGCGGAACCTTCTGGAACGCGCGGGGTGGGTTTCCCAGGGCCCGGTATGACGGGCGCGCCGTTTCCTAGGTCGCGGGGCATTGTGGGATGCGCGGTTCCCAGGGCGGGGCATTATGGGATGTGGGTTTCCTAGGAGAAGTCATTATGGGATGTGTGTTCCCTAGGACAGGGTATTATGGGATAGAGGATTCACAGGACAGGGTATTATGGGATGGACGATTCCCAGGACAGGGTATTATGGGATGTGGGTTTCCTAGGACAAGTCATTATGGGATGTGTGTTCCCTAGGACAGGGTATTATGGGATGGAGGATTCCCAGGACAGGGTATTATGGGATGGACGATTCCCAGGACAGGGCATTATGGGATGCGAGTTTCCTAGTACAGAGTATTATGGGATGTGTGTTTCCTAGGACAGGGCATTATGGAATGTGTGTTTCCTAGGATGGGGTATTATGGGATGTGTGTTTCCTAGGTCAGGGTATTATGGGATGTGTGTTTCCTAGGATAGGGTATTATGGGATGGACGAGTCCCAGGACAGGGTATTATGGGATGTGTGTTTCCTAGGTCAGGATATTATTGGATGGACGTTTCCCAGGACAGGGCATTATGGGATGTGTGTTTCCTAGGTCAGGGCATTATGGGATGTGGGTTTCCTAGGATGGGGTATTATGGTATGGATGTTTCGTAGGACAGAGCATTATGGGATGTGGGTTTCCTAGTACAAGGTATGATGGTATGGATGTATCCCAGGACAGAGCATTATGGGATGTGGGTCTCCTAGGATTGGGTATTATGGGATGTACGTTTCCCAGGACTGGATATGATGGGGAAGTTGTTTCCTAGGACGCGGGACTATGGGATGCATCGTTCCTAGAACAGAGCATTATGGGATGTTTATTTCCCAGGACAGGGTATTATGGGATGGATGTTTCGTAGGACAGAGCATTATGGGATGTGGGTTTCCTAGAGAGGGTATTATGGGATGCACGTATCCCAGGAAAGTGCATTAAGGGATGTGTGTTCCCTAGGACACGGTATTATGGGATGGACATTTCGTAGGACAGGGCATTATGGGATGGATGTATCCCAGGACAGGGCATTATGGGATGTGTGTTTCCTAGGTCAGGGTATTATGGGATGTGTGTTTCCTAGGTCAGGATATTATTGGATGGACGTTTCCCAGGACAGGGCATTATGGGATGTGTGTTTCCTAGGGCAGGGCATTATGGGATGTGTGTTTCCTAGGACAGGGCATTATGGGATGTTTGTTTCCTAGGATGGGGTATTATGGGATGTTTATTTCCTAGGACAGGGTATTATGGGATGGACGTTTCTCTGGACAGGGCATTATGGGATGTACCATTCCCAGGACAGGGTATAATGGGATGTGTGTTTCCTAGGACAGGGCATTATGGGATGTGTGTTTCCCAGGAGGGGGTATTATGGGATGGGCGTTTCCCAGGACGGGGTATTATGGGATGTGGGTTTCCTAGGACAAGGTATGATGGTATGGATGTTTCCTAGGACAGAGCATTATGGGATGTGGGTTTCCTAGAGAGGGTATTATGGGATGCACGTATCCCAGGACAGTGTATTATGGGATAGACGTTTTTCACGACAGGGCATTATGGGATGGACGATTCCCAGAACAGGGCATTATGGGATGTGTGTTTCTTAGGACAGGATATTATGGGATGTGTGTTCCCTAGGATGGGGTATTATGGGATGTATCTGTAGGACCAGGAATCGTGCGGTGTATCTCTATGGGAGCATATTATGGGGTGTATCTCTAGGAAAGGGTATTATGGGGTGCATCTCCAAGACAGGGTATTATGGGGTGTATCTCCAGGGCGGGGTATTATGGGATGCATGTGTCCTAGGATAGGGGTATTATGGGATGTTATCTCTAGTTGGGTGGTATAGTGAAACGGATGTTTCCTAGAGCAGGGCATTAGGGAGTGGATGTTTCCTAGGAGACCATATCATGGGATGTATGTTTCCTAGCAGACAGTATTATGGGATGTATCTGTAGGACCAGGAATCATGCGGTGTATCTCTAGGGGAGCGTATTATGGGATGTGTCTCTAGGAAAGGGTATTATGGGGTGTATCTCTAGGACAGGGTGTCATGGGATGTATGTTTCCTAGGAGACAGTATTATGGGATGTATCTGTAGGACCAGGAATCCCGCGGTGTATCTCTAGGGGAGAGTATTATGGGATGTGTCTCTAGGAAAGGGTATTATGGGGTGCATCTCCAAGACAGGGTATTATGGGGTGTATCTATAGGACGGGGTATTATGGGGTGTATGTGTCCTAGGACAGGGCATTATGGGATGTATGTTTCCTAGGATAAGGGACTGTGGGATATATCTGTAAGACAGGGTATTACGGGGTGTATTATAGGGGAGCATATTATGGGATGTATCTCTAGGAAAGGGTATTATGGGGTGCATCTCCAGGGCGGGGTATTATGGGATGTATGTGTCCTAGGAGACAGTATTATGGGATGTTATCTCTAGTTGGGTGGTATAGTGAAACGTATGTTTCCTAGAGCAGGGCTTTAGGGAGTGGATGTTTCCTAGGAGACCATATTATGGGATGTATGTTTCCCTGGACAGAGGAATTAATATGGGATGTGTCGGTCCCAGGACAGCGTATTATGGGATGCATCGCTAGGGCAGGTTACTATGGGATGCCTCTGTCCCAGAGTCGTGTATTAAGCGTGCATCTCTAGGGCAGTGTATTATGGGATGTATCTTCTAGAGTAAGGTATTATGGGATGCACCTCGTAGAACAAGTGATGTTTGGCTGGTACCTGAACCACAAATAAGGGACAGGCTCACTGTGGACAGAGGCCTCTATTTTGAAAAGTTTGGGCTTCTATTTTGAACAGGTGACCTGGGAGGGGGGGGATCCTCAGCAGTCCTTCACTCCTGGAAATGCCCCCTATGTGTTCCTAGGCCATCCCCACGGGGGCAATGATAGCCATGGAGACCAGCTGCTATTCTGAAGGGGTGTGGCTTCTATTTTGAAGGAGTGACCCCAAGGAAACACCAGTATGACCTTCATGTTTCCACAAAGTACGTAGTTTCCATGGAAACAGGCCTCTAGGTGGAAGCAGAAGGGCTTATATTTTGAAGAGCCAACACGGGTAAACCCTCACTGGCCATTTTGACGTGGTGTGGCTTCTATTCTGAAGGGGTGGCCCATCGAAACATCTGGATGCCCTTCATGTTCCCCCGGGACACACGGTTGTCATGGACACGGCCCTCCGTGCTGGACACACCCAGGGGTCATCTCTGGGGTGGGGAAACCAGCTGACCACCGCTCCTGGGAAATGCCAGGATGTCGGTCAGTTTTGAACCTATGGAAACCCCAGGTTCCCCCAAAAAACACTGGTCCCCGTGGGACACAGGCTTCTATTTTGAAGTGGTGAGTGGTGGGGGGAGAGGGCTCATGACAGCAATGACCCCTTGAAACACCTGGATGGCTTCTATTTTGAAAAGGTGACACGGGGGGGGTGGGGGTTCGCACCTGTGTCTGTCACCCTGAATAGATGTGGGTCCCTGAGGACGCGGGCTACTATTGTGAAGGGGCTCCGCTTCTATTTTGAAAGAGGGGCTGCCCACAGGTATGTGTTTGGAGGAGGGAAACTACTATTTCGAAGAGGAGATCTTTGAGCCTCTACTATTTTGAAATAGTGACCTGGATACTGGAGACGGGTCAGAGAACGGGCCCCTTGAAACCACCGCGGATGGCCGGAAGTGGGTGGGCGTCTTGAAACTACCAATTTGGAGCCGAGGGAAAAACGGGGCGTCAATTGGAGGATGGGCGGTTGAGGGATGGGCTGGGGACGACCCTGAGGGTTACCCATGATGCCTCGGGGTGCCCTGTGGCTCCCAGCCCCTCCCCCACGCTCCAAACCTTTCCCATCCCCACACAGACACCGAACTCCTAACTCACCCACTATGGCCCTAGTCTCGAAGTCCCGCAGCCTGGCGGCGGTGGCGTCCGCGCGGGCTTCCGGTGGCGCGGGGCTCGCTTCCGGGGTGTCTCGGGGTTCCTCGGGGTCCCCCGAAGGGTCCTGGGCGGGGAGGGACGTCGCCATGGTACGGCGGAGAGGGGGCGCGACGGCAGGCGCCACGGCAGCCTGGGCGTCACCCGAGGTCCCTGATTGGGGGGGGATGGGGGAAAGACGGGGAGGGGCAGTGTCTCCGATCCGGCTTCACGCCCGACTTCCGGTGTCGCTCCGAGTACCCCGGATGTGTCTCGATCCGGCTTCACGCCCGACTTCCGGTATTGCTCTTACTTCCCCGGATGTGTCTCCGATCCGGCTTCACGCCCGACTTCCGGTGTCGCTCCGAGTTCCCCGGATGTGTCTCCGATCCGGCTTCACGCCCGACTTACGGTGTACCGCCGACTTCCCCGGATGTGTCTCCGATCCGGCTTCACGCCCGACTTCCGGTGTCGCTCCGAGTTCCCCGGATGTGTCTCCGATCCGGCTTCACGCCCGACTTCCGGTATTGCTCCTACTTCCCCGGATGTTTCTCCAATCCGGCTTCACGCCCGACTTCCGGTGTCGCTCCGAGTACCCCGGATGTGTCTCGATCCGGCTTCACGCCCGACTTCCGGTATTGCTCTTACTTCCCCGGATGTGTCTCCGATCCGGCTTCACGCCCGACTTCCGGTGTCGCTCCGAGTTCCCCGGATGTGTCTCCGATCCGGCTTCACGCCCGACTTACGGTGTACCGCCGACTTCCCCGGATGTGTCTCCGATCCGGCTTCACGCCCGACTTCCGGTGTCGCTCCGAGTACCCCGGATGTGTCTCCGATCCGGCTTCACGCCCGACTTCCGGTATTGCTCCTACTTCCCCGGATGTTTCTCCAATCCGGCTTCACGCCCGACTTCCGGTGTCGCTACGAGTACCCCGGATGTGTCTCCGATCCGGCTTCACGCCCGACTTCCGGTATTGCTCCTACTTCCCCGGATGTGTCTCCGATCCGGCTTCACGCCCGACTTCCGGTGTCGCTCCGAGTTCCCCGGATGTGTCTCCGATCGGGCTTCACGCCCGACTTCCGGTATTGCTCCTACTTTCCCGGATGTTTCTCCGATCAGGCTTCACGCCCGACTTCCGGTGTACCGCCGACTTCCCCGGATGTGTCTCCGATCCGGCTTCACGCCCGACTTCCGGTGTCGCTCCGAGTACCCCGGATGTGTCTCCGATCCGGCTTCACGCCCGACTACCGGTGTCGCTCCGAGTTCCCCGGATGTGTCTCCGATCCGGCTTCACGCCCGACTTCCGGCGTCGCTCCGAGTACCCCGGATGTGTCTCCGATCCGGCTTCACGCCCGACTTCCGGTGTCGCTCCGAGTACCCTGGATGTGTTCCCGATTCGGCTTCACGCCCGACTTCCGGTATCATTCTGAGTTCCCCGGATGTGTCACCGTTCCGGCTTCACTCTCAACTTCCGGTGTCCCTCCGATGTGACCCGGATGTGACCCGCGCCGCCGTGACCTTAACCCACCTCAACTCGTCCCGCCCCGGTCCGAGTTAGGATCCCGGATGTAGCAGTGACGGCGGCGCTGGAAAAAGCAGGGAAGGGAAGGACGCTCCTGGTGGTTGCTATGGAGACCGGCAAGGCAATGGATTTCCCGGATGTCCGTCTTCGGTTCCCGGATGTCCACTCGGGCGTTCCGAATCGTAAACCGGAAGGAAGCATCTGCATAAAAGCGGGTTGGAGGACGCGCCTAGGCGTATCCATGGAAACCAGGACGCGCCTGCGGTTCCCGGATGTCGACCTGGGCGTTTGGCATCCAAAGGCGTATGCGTGTAAGTGCGGGGTGGGCGAGCCTAGGCGTTGCTATGGAAACCAGGGACGCGGCTGCAGTACCCGGATGACCATCTCGAGTCCCCGGATGTCGACCGGTGACTCTGGACCCCAAAAGCAGGGAGTTGTGCAAATGGGGGAGTTCATTGGCATGAAAGTGCGTCGTGGGAGACCCCCCTCACCCCCCCCCCACACACACACAGACCCCCAGTCGGGCGGTCTCGGGCGTTGCTACGGAAGCCGGGAGGCCACTGCAGTGCCCGGATGTCAACCTGGGGCTTAAGACACCGGAAGCAGAAGGAAGCTGCGGTGCGACTTTAGGTTAGGGTCCAACCCCCCCCCCCCCCGCCACAACAGGACGATGCCCGGGCGTTGCCATGGAAACCGGCCCGCCCTGGGAGTGCCCGGATGTTCGGCTGGAATTTTTTTTTTTTTTTTTTTTTTGTTTTTAGATTGCTACAATGGATGGAGGGGTGGTGGTGATGGGAGCGTGAGCGGAGACCGCCGAACGGAGCCGGAAAGAGCCGAGCGCTGACGGAAACACCCGAGCGCATCCGAGGAGAGCCGAGCCTTGGCGGAAACAGCCGAGCGCGGCCGAGCGGGAAGTCGGGACTCTCGGGCGGGAAAAAAGCCCGAACACCGATGGAAGCACCCGAAGCGGTTCCCAGACCTTGGGCGGAGACAGCCGAGCCTTGGCGGAAACACCCGAGCGTTGGCGGAAACACCCGAGCGTTGGCGGAAACACCCGAGCGATGGCGGAAACACCCGAGCGCAGCCGAGGATAGAGCCCGGGGCTCTCGGCGGAGGAACCGATCGCCGATGGAAATTCCCGAGTGTATGGCGCGTCGGTGGAGACGGACGAACGTTCCCGAGTGCAGCCGAGCCTTGGCGGAAACACCCGAGCGCAGCCCGGGAGAAATCCGACGGAAACACCCGGACGGATGCGAGCGGGTTGAGCGGAGGCAGCCCAGCGTTTCCATGGTGACCCGAGCCTTGGCGGAAGCACCCGAGCGCGGCCCGTGAGATATCCGACTGCCGACGGAAACACCCGAGCGGATCCGAGCGCCTGGGCGGAGACAGCCGAGCGTTTCCATGGTGATCCGAGCGTCGGCGGCAACTCCCGAGCGCAGCTTAGTAGGAAACCGGGACTCTCGGCGAAGAAGCCCGAGCGCTGACGGAAACACCCGAGCGCTTCCGACTAGAGCCGAGCCTCGGCGGAAACACCCGAGCGCCGCCGAGGAGAACTCCGACTGCCGACGGAAACACCCGAGCGGATCCGAGCGCCTGGGCGGAGACAGCCGAGCGTTTCCATGGTGATCCGAGCCCCCGAGCGCGGACAAGGGGCAAGCCGGGTCTCTCCTCGGAGAAATCCGACTGTCACCGGAAATAACCAATGGAGCCGGGCGCTTGGGCGGAGACAGCCGAGCGTTTCCAAGGTGATGCGACACATGGCGGAAACACGCGAGCCTTGGCGGAAACACGCGAGCCTTGGCGGACACACCCGAGCCTTGGCGGAAGCACCCGAGCGTTGGCGGAAACACCCGAGCGTTGGCGGAAACACCCGAGCGTTGGCGGAAGCACCCGAGCGTTGGCGGAAGCACCCGAGCCTTGGCGGAAACGCCCGAGCCTTGGCGGAAGCACCCGAGCCTTGGCGGAAACACCCGAGCGTTGCCGGAAGCACCCGAGACTTGGCAGAAACACCCGAGCCTTGGCGGAAACACCCTAGCCTTGGCGGAAGTACCCGAGCGTTGGCGGAAATACCCGAGCGTTGGCGGAAACACCCGAGCGCAGCCGAGTAGAACTCCGAGTGCCGACGGAAACACCCGAGCGGATCCGAGCGCCTGGGCGGAGACAGCCGAGCGTTTCCATGGTGATCCTGCACATGGCGGAAATACCCGCACCCAGGCCAGCAGGAAACCGGGACTCTCGGCGGAGAAGCCCGAGCGCCGACGAAAATAGCCGAGCGGAGCCGATGGCGTCCGACCGCGGGCGGGGGGCAACCGAGACGCTTCTTCCTGCTCCGCTGACTTCTCGACCTCGGGCTGCGGCCGGGTCCCAGTTCTAACCCCGGCCTGTAGTGGGGGTGCGGCGTCCCGCTTCCAGAGCTCAGGCTGCGGCTGGTAATGAATTTTAGACCTCAGGCAGCGGCTGGGCCTTCGTTCTGGACCCCAGGCTGCGGCTGGTACCGAGCTTTAGACCTCGGGCTACGGCTGGGCCTTTGTTCTAGACGACAGGCTGTGGCTGGTAATGAATTTTAGACCTCAGGCTGCGGCTGGTAATGAATTTTAGACCTCAGGCAGCGGCTGGGCCTTCGTTCGGAACCCTAGGCTGCGGCTGGTACCGAGCTTTAGACCTCGGGCTGCGGCTGGGCCTTTGTTCTAGACCCCAGGCTGCTGTTGGTAATGAATTTTAGACCTCAGGCAGCGGCTGGGCCTTCGTTCTAGACCCCAGGCTGCGGCTGGTACCGAGCTTTAGACCTCGGGCTGCGGCTGGGCCTTTGTTCTAGACGACAGGCTGCGGCTGGTAATGAATTTTAGACCTCGGGCTGCGGCTGGGCCTTCGTTCTGGACCCCAGGCTGCGGCTGGTACCGAGCTTTAGACCTCGGGCTGCGGCTGGACCTTTGTTCTAGACCCCAGGCTGCGGCTGGTAATGAATTTTAGACCTCAGGCTGCGGCTGGTAATGAATTTTAGACCTCAGGCTGCGGCTGGGCCTTCGTTCTAGACCCCAGGCTGCGGCTGGTACCGAGCTTTAGACCTCGGGCTGCGGCTGGGCCTTCGTTCTAGACGACAGGCTGCGGCTGGTAATGAATTTTAGACCTCGGGCTGCGGCTGGGCCTTTGTTCTAGACCACAGGCTGCGGCTGGTACCGAGCTTTAGACCTCGGGCTGCGGCTGGGCCTTCGTTCGGAACCCCAGGCTGCGGCTGGTACCGAGCTTTAGACCTCGGGCTGCGGCTGGGCCTTCGTTCTAGACCCCAGGCTGCGGCTGGTACCGAGCTTTAGACCTCGGGCTGCGGCTGGGCCTTTGTTCTAGACCCCAGGCTCTGGCTGGTACCGAGCTTTAGACCTCGGGCTGCGGCTGGGTCTTCGTTCTAGACCCCAGGCTGTAGGTGGCAAGAAGTGCTAGACCTCAGACTGCGGCTGGGCCTGAGTTCTGCACCCCAGGCTGTGGCTGGGTCGCACTTCTAGACCTCGGGCTGCGGTTGGGTCTTACTTAGTTCTAGACCTCAGGCGGCAGCTGAGCCTCAGTTCCTGAACCCAGTCCACACCTGGCGCTGAGATATAGACCTCAGGCTGCGGCTGGTACCGAGGTTTAGACCTCGGGCTGCGGCTGGGCCTACATTCTAGACCGCAGACTGCTTCTGGAGCTGATTTCTAGACCCCAGGCTGCGGCTGGTTCCCACAACTAGACCTCAGCCTGCGGTGGGGTCCCAGCTGCCAACCTCAGGCTGTAGCTGGCGCCTGGTTCTAGACCCCAGGCTGCGGGTGAGCTTCAGTTCTAGACCTCAGGCTGCGGCTGGGTCCCAGTTCTAGACCTCAGGCTGCGGCTGGTTCCCAGTTGTAGACCTCAGTCTGCAGCTGGCACCGGATGGTAGACCCCAGGCTATGGCTGCGTCCCACTTCTAGACCCCAGGCTGCGGGTGCCTCTCGGTTCTAAACCCCGGGGAGCCCTTGGTCCTCAGTTCTAGACCTCAGGCTGCAGCTGGGTTCCATTTTCAGACCTCAGGCGGCGGCTACGTCCTAGTTCTAGACCTCCGGCTGCAGCGCTCGCATTTCTAGACCCCAGGCAGCGGCTGGCAAGGAATTTTTAGACCCCAGGCTGCTGCTACCTCCGAGTTCTACGCGTCAGACTGTGGTTGGGGGGACGTCAAAGTTTTAGACCTCAGGCTGCGGCTGGGCCTCAGTCCCAGACCCCAGGCTGCGGGTGGGCAACGTGTCTAGACCCCAGGCTGCCTTCTCGGACCCAGTTGCAGACTCCAGCCTGTGGTGGGATAGCACGTGTAGACCTCAGGCTGCGGCTGGGCCTCAGTTCTAGACCCCAGGCTGCGGCTGGGTCCCACTTCTGGACCTCAGGCTGTGATTGGATCCCAGGTGTAGACCTCAGGCAGCGGCTGGCACCGGATTTTAGACCCGAGGCTGCAGCTGGGCCCCAGTTGTAGACCTCGGACTGCGGCCAGGAGCCCAGTTATAGACCTTGGGCGGCGGCTGGGCCTGAGGTTGTCAGGACGGAGGTGGCTCCAGGGATTTGGGGAATCCGGGACGTGAGCTGGCGGCCCCTCCCCCCACTTCCGGTCACGGAGGACATGCGTTCCCGGGCCCACCCATCCCCCTCCACAGGTCCTACGGGAGGCCCCTCCCCCCACTTCCTGTCCCTGCTGACGTCACTTCCTGTCATACATCCACCTTCCTGGACTCCTCTGTCCACAGGCCCCAGAGGAGGCTCCAAGGTCCGTTTCCTGTCCATTCTTGCCACTTCCTGTCACACTTCCGCCTCCAGGTGCTCCCCAGGCCCTTACCTCCACTTCCTTCCCCTACTGACGTCACTTCCTGTAACACTTCCACACTCATGGGCTCTGTCCACAGACGATCCAATGTCCGTTTCCTGTTCATTAATGCCACTTCCGGTCACACTTCCGCCCCCAGGTGCTCCCGAGGTCCCTCCCTCCACTTCCTTTCACTGCTGACGTCACTTCCTGTCACACTTCCACCCACATTTCCTCCCCAAGCCCCTCCCTCCACTTCCTTTCCCTACTGACGTCACTTCCTGTCACACTTCCAACCACCTTTCCTCTCCAAGCCCCTCACTCCACTTCCTGTCCCTGCCAATGTCACTTCCTGTCACACTTCCACCTCCATGGACGCCACTTCCGGTTTTGGGTGAGGCCACTTCCGGTCACACTTCCAGTTCCATGGACTCCCTTCACAGACGTCAGGGGAGGCTCCTAGCTCGACTTCCTGTTCCTGGTGAGGACACTTCCTGTCACACATCCCCCAGCACGGACTCCAAACTTGACTTCCTGTCCCTGCCGACATCACTTCCTGTCACACGCGCCTGATCCCCCTCCACGGGACCTCGGGGTGGGCTCCTCTTCCCATTTCCGGCCCCTGGTGACGTCACTTCCTGTCACACCTCAATGACCTCCCTCTACAGGGATCACAGGGCCGACTTCCCTCTCCACTTCCGGTTGCAGGTGATCTCACTTCCTGTCACGTGTGCACCCTCGGGGACCTCCTTCCCAGGCCCCACGGGAGGCTCCTCCAACCACTTCCTGTCCCGGGTGACGTCACTTCCTGTCACACCTCCGTTATGTTCCCCCACAGGAACCTCGGGGAGTCTCCCTTCTCCACTTCCGGTTCAGGTCCTTCTCACTTCCTGTGACGTCTGCCCTATTGTGGACGAGCTGCCGGAAACCCCAGGGGAGGTTCCTCCCTTCACTTCCTGTCCCTGGTGACGTCACTTCCTGCCACACCTCCATGATGTTCCCTCGCAGGACCCCAGGGGGGTCTCCACCCCTCCACTTCCGGTTCCAGGTGTTCTCACTTCCAGACACATCTTCACCATCATGGACCTTCTCCCCAGGCCCCACGGGAGGCTCTTCCAACCACTTCCTGTCCTTGGCGACGTCACTTCCTGTCACACATCCTTGATGTCGCCCCGAAGGGAACCCAGGGTGGTACCTCCCCCCCAGTTCCGGTTCCTGGTGATCTCACTTCCTATCAAATCTGGACCTGCTTCCCAGACACCCAGAGGCGCCTCCCTTCACTTCCTGTCCCTGGTGACGTCACTTCCTGTCACACATCCTTGATGTCGCCCCGAAGGGATCCCAGGGTGGTATCAACCCCCCACTTCCGGTTCCTGGTGATCTCACTTCCTACCAAATCTGGACCTGCTTCCCAGACACCCAGAGGCGCCTCCCTTCACTTCCTGTCCCTGGTGACGTCACTTCCTGTCACACATCCTTGATGTCGCCCCGAAGGGATCCCAGGGTGGTATCAACCCCCCACTTCCGGTTCCTGGTGATCTCACTTCCTACCAAATCTGGACCTGGTTCCCATACACCCAGAGGCGCCTCCCTTCACTTCCTGTCCCTGGTGACGTCACTTCCTGTCACACATCCCTAATGTTGCCCCGAAGGGAACCCAGGGTAGTATCTCCCCCCCACTTCCGGTTCTGGTGATCTCACTTCCTATCAAATCTGGACCTGCTTCCCAGACACCCAGAGGCGCCTCCCTTCACTTCCTGTCCCTGGTGACGTCACTTCCTGCCACACATCCTTGATGTCACCCCGAAGGGATCCCAGGGTGGTATCAACCCCCCACTTCCGGTTCCTGGTGATCTCACTTCCTATCAAATCTGGACCTGCTTCCGAGACACCCAGAGGCGCCTCCCTTCACTTCCTGTCCCTGGTGACGTCACTTCCTGTCACACATCCTTGATGTTGCCCCAAAGGGAACCCAAGGTAGTATTTCCCCTCCACTTCCTGTCCCTGTTGACGTCACTTCCTGTCACACATCCCTAATGTCGCCCCGAAGGGAACCCAGGGTAGTACCTCCCCCCCACTTCCTGTCCCTGGTGATCTCACTTCCTATCAAATCTGGACCTGCTTCCCAGACACCCAGAGGCGCCTCCCTTCACTTCCTGTCCCTGGTGACGTCACTTCCTGTCACACATCCCTAATGTCGCCCCAAAGGGAACCCAGGGAAGTACCTCCCCCCCACTTCCGGTTCCTGGTGATCTCACTTCCTATCAAATCTGGACCTGCTTCCCAGACACCCAGAGGCGCCTCCCTTCACTTCCTGTCCCTGGTGACGTCACTTCCTGTCACACATCCTTGATGTTGCCCCAAGGGAACCCAGGGTAGTATCTCCCCCCACTTCCTGTCCCTGGTGACGTCACTTCCTGTCACACATCCCTAATGTCGCCCCAAAGGGAACCCAGGGTAGTACCTCCCCCCCACTTCCGGTTCCTGGTGATCTCACTTCCTATCAAATCTGGACCTGCTTCCCAGACACCCAGAGGCACCTCCCTTCACTTCCTGTCCCTGGTGACGTCACTTCCTGTCACACATCCCTAATGTCGCCCCAAAGGGAACCCAGGGTAGTATCTCCCCCCCACTTCCGGTTCCTGGTGATCTCACTTCCTATCAAATCTGGACCTGCTTCCCAGACACCCAGAGGCGCCTCCCTTCACTTCCTGTCCCTGGTGACGTCACTTCCTGTCACACATCCTTGATGTCGCCCCGAAGGGAACCCAGGCTGGTACCTCCCCCCACTTCCGGTTCCTGGTGATCTCACTTCCTATCAAATCTGGACCTGCTTCCACGACACCCAGAGGCGCCTCCCTTCACTTCCTGTCCCTGGTGACGTCACTTCCTGTCACACATCCCTAATGTCGCCCCAAAGGGAACCCAGGGTAGTACCTCCCCCCACTTCCGGTTCCTGGTGATCTCACTTCCTATCAAATCTGGACCTGCTTCCCAGACACCCAGAGGCGCCTCCCTTCACTTCCTGTCCCTGGTAACGTCACTTCCTGTCACACATCCCTAATGTCGCCCCAAAGGGAACCCAGGGTAGTACCTCCCCCCCACTTCCGGTTCCTGGTGATCTCACTTCCTATCAAATCTGGACCTGCTTCCCAGACACCCAGAGGCGCCTCCCTTCACTTCCTGTCCCTGGTGACGTCACTTCCTGCCACACCTCCATGACTCCCCCCCGTCCACAGGACACCAGGGTAGTCTCCCACCTCCACTTCCGGTTCCCGATGGACTGACTTCCTGGCACACCTGCACACTCCTGGACCACCTCCCCGGGCCGCAAGGAAGGCTCTTCCAACCACTTCCTGTCCCTGCTGACGTCACTTCCTGTCACGCCTCCATGATGTTGAACCAAAGGGAACCAAGCATCGCATCTCCCCTCCACTTCCGGTTCCTGGCGATCTCACTTCCTGTCACATCTGACCCGTCATGGGCTTTACCCCCAGGTCCCACGGGAGGCTCTTCCAGCCACTTCCTGTCCGGGCTGGCATCACTTCCTGCCACACTTCCGTTAGCCCCTCCACAAATCCCGGTGCAGTCTCCCCCTCCACTTCCTGTTCCACGTGACGTCACTTCCTGTCACGCCCGCACCCGCTCCTCAGACACCCAGAGGCGCCTCCCTTCACTTCCTTTTGCTGCTGACGTCACTTCCTGTCACGCCTCCCATGTTCTCCCCACACAAGCCCAGCAGGGGAGTCTCCCATCTTTACTTCCGGTTCCGTGTGACGTCATTTCCTGTCGCACCTGCGCCCTCCTGGACCTGCTTCCCAGACACCCAGAGGCGCCTCCCTTCACTTCCTTTCGCTGCTGACGTCACTTCCTGTCACGCCTCCCCTGTTCTCCCCCCCCCGACAAGCCCCGCAGGGGAGTCTCCCCTCACTACTTCCGGTTCCGGGTGACGTCATTTCCTTTCCCACCCGCACCCTCCTGGACCTGCTCCCCAGACACCCAGAGGCGCCCCCCTCCACTTCCTGTCACTGCTGACGTCACTTCCTGTCACGCCTCCCATGTTCTCCCCCCACAAGCCCAGCAGGGGAGTCTCCCATCTTTACTTCCGGTTCCGGGTGACGTCATTTCCTGTCACACCCGCGCCCTCCTGGCCCTGCTTCCCAGACAACCCGAGGTGCCTCCCTTCACTTCCTGTCGCTGCTGACGTCACTTCCTGTCACACCTCCCATGTTCCCCCGCCTCTGGGGAGCCTCCTGCGCCACTTCCGGTTCCGGCGACGTCACTTCCGGCCTCACCCCTCCACGGACGCCCTACACAGGACACACAAGGGAAGAGCCCTTCCCTCCACCTCTGGTCCCTGGTGACGTCACTTCCCGTCGCCACGGCAGCACTTCCGCCATGGCTTCCATCCCCCTCCACTTCCGGTCAGCGGGGGAGGGGGTGAGGGGACTCGGAGGCCCCGCCCCTTCCCGCCACCTGCCGCCATCTTGGCCGGCTCTAACCACTGAGCTTCCGCTTCTTGATAGTGCTGTGTTTTTTTTTTTCCGGGGTGGGGGGGAGTGGCCTAGATTCCGCCAGGATTTGCTTAATTTTTATTTCGTTTCAGAAGAATCACGCGACGCCGCCAACTTCTGCTTTCTAAACTTTAATGTGTTTTCTTTTTCCTTCTTTTTCCCGTGGATCCACGCGTCTCCTACTTGCGAATCTTCCGGAAGCGGCGTGTGTGCCAGAAACCGCTGAAATTGAAAAAAACGTAAATGAAACACCATTGAATAAGGAGGAAATAAAAAAAAAGATGATACAAGGAAAATAGCGGCTGCTCGGGTTCGAGACAGGGAGGGTCGCAGACGCGAGTTCAAGGCCGGCCTGGGACCGCGCAGAGAATTTCCAGGTGAGCGTGGCGTGTACTGTACGTGTGTGTGTGTAAACATAAATAAATACATATACGCATATATATACATATACACACAAACGTATGATGAACATGCTATCTGCAATCACTGCATACATGAAGTACGTATGTGCCATAAACATGTGTGTAGAACATAAAAAATATTTGTGACATTTGCTTATATGGAAAGTATTTAAAATATAACATGCGCAAATACGTTAGCACATATATATTTATATATAAATACTAAAGCGTGTAATTACACACGTTTCCTAGTATATAATAAAATTCACATAATCACACACGCAAATACATGTAAATGCATGTAAATACATGCAAAAACATGCAAATGCACGGAAATATATGTAAATGCATGTAAATATATGCAAATACATGCAAAAACATGTAACTGCACGGAAATATATGTAAATGTATGTAAATATATGCAAACGTATGTAAATACATGTAAAAACATGTAAATGCACATAAATATATGTAAATGTATGTAAATATATGTTGAAATGTATGATAAGCCACGTACCCGAAAGTAAAAATATACGTCCAAATATGTAATTCTGTGTAAAAATGTTTTAAAATCCGCACATACTTGTACGTATCGAGCGACACTAGGTAATTTGATATATAAATACGTAATAAAAACATAAAAATATAATCTCGAGCTCCCCGACGCACCCTTTTGCTGTGTCAAAAGCAAAAATAACCTAAATTACACACATGTACATATACGTGTGTGTGTGCGCGTGTGCCGCACACGCATGTACGTGAAACGTGCACTGGGGGGTCGTGACCTCGCCGCCCGAGGCCCGGGCCCGGGTGCGAGTCGCGCGCGCTCACCTGATCCGCGGGCGTCCTCATCTCGAGGGGCACGTGTCTGCGGGCGGGGGAGGGAAGGAAAATCGAAAAAATGTCAATCACGGAACCGAAGTGTGCGCCATCCCGTCTTTTTCCTTTTTTTTTAGGTGTTTTTGGGTGTTTTTTGATTTCGTTGGGGGGGGGGTGGGGGAAAGTTTAAAAAAAAAAAAAGAGATAAATATGTTTAAAGTTATATGTCTATATAATTATATATACTATATATGATTATAATGTAATACATCGTATTTTATATATAAAAATACATAAAATATATAAAAGACAGTATATATAATTATAAACATAAATATATATTTATATAATTATATATACTATATATGATTATAATACATTGTATTTTATATATAAAAATACATAAAATATACAAAATATAATACATATAATTATATATAAACATATAAATGTATATTTATATAATTATATATACGATATATGATTATAATACATTGTATTTTATAAATAAAAATACATAAAATATATAAAATGTAATATATATAATTATATATAAGCATATAAATATATATTTATGTAATTATATATACTATATATGATTATAATACATTGTATTTTATATAAAAAAGTACATAAAACATAATATATATAATTATATATAAATATAAACATATAAATATATATTTAGAAGTATATAATTATATATATATTTTTCACACACAATTATATATATAATTATATATGTGAAATATGTGTATTTTTGTATTATATCTTTACATGTATACAATACATATTCATAAGCATATATGTATACAATACATATTTGTAAGTATGAAAATGTATTATATTTATAATTTAGTTATTTATTACGTTTCTGATAATTTACTTATTATACCTGTAAGCATGAATTTGCATTGTATATTTGTTATAATCCGTTTATAATACGTATAATCGTAAGTACGTATTTTATATATATGAAATGTATAAAATATCATATATATAATATATATATAACGTATATATAATATATTATAGATATAATACGTAATTTTGTTTAGGAGAGAACAGACACTGGGATTCGAACTTGGGGTGAGCTGTGTGTGATTTTGGGGGAGGGGAGGACGAGGGGGGAGGGCTCGGGGCCAGGGAGGTGTCATTGTCACACGAGGGGGGAGGGGCGTGGGGGGAGGGGACGGCGTGGGGGGGAGGGGAAGGAGCAGGAAGGCAGAGGGGGCGCTGGGGGGGAGGGGCGTCTTGAGGATGGCGTGGGCGGGCGGGGGTGGGACCCGGGCGAGGTGCAGACGCGGGGGAGGGGGACACGTGGGGGGAGGGGCCGGTGCGAGGGGAGGGCGCGGCGAAAGGCGGGGGAGGGGAGACGGCGGGTCGAGGGCCTAGTGGGAGGCGGGACATGTGGGGTTCAGGGGAGAGCGAGGGGGAGGGGAAGGTGCTGCAAGAGGGGAGGGCACGGTGCGGGGGAGGGACGTGGGGGAGGGGTGTCCGTGGGGGATGCGATTCACCGGGGAGGGGAGGTCATGGTGCCGTGTACAGAGTGGGGGAGGGGAGGACGTGGGGGAGGGTCGTTCGTGGGGGAGGGGATGCACCGGGGGAGGGGAGGTCCCGGTGCCGCGGACGGTGTGGGGGAGGGGAGGTCGTGGGGGAGGGGATGCATCGGGGGAGGGGAGGTTGCGGTGCCGCGTACGGAGTGGGGGAGGGGAGGACGTGGGGGAGGGTTTGTTCGTGGGGGAGGGGATGCACCGGGGGAGGGGAGGTCCCGGTGCCGCGGACGGTGTGGGGGAGGGGAGGACGTGGGGGAGGGGATGCACCGGGGGAGGGGAGGTCACGGTGCCGCGTACGGAGTGGGGGAGGGGAGGACGTGGGGGAGGGGCGTTCGTGGGGGAGGGGATGCACCGGGGGAGGGGAGGACATGGGGCGTCGTGCAGTGCGGGGGAGGGGAGCGGGAGGGGAGCGCGCGGGGGAGGGGTCGGGGGCGTCCCCCACCGACCGGTGTCCGCGGTGGGCCGCATGTTCTCGTCCTCGATGCCGTTCTGGTCGAGGACGTCCTCGAAGGTCTTCATCAGCGTCCTGGGCAGCTTGTCCTGCGCCCGCCCTGGGACCCCCCCCCCCCGGAAAACGCACGTTTTATACTAATTATGATTTATATCATATTATATGCTAATTACACATTAATTATAATTACATATGTTCATAACATTAGGTATAAATAAACATGTGCTTCTTACATATATATAAATATATATAATACGTAACGTATACAAATATATACATAAAAATACAATATATGAACCTGACCGATAATTGATCGACCCATCGACATAATAATAATAATAATAATCAGTCGTCAATCAGCTTAATCAATCAACTCATCGATCGATCGCTTTGATCGGCAAAATGCATCCGATCACCGGCGTTATTGATCGAGGAACCGATTCCGTTCGTAATTTCCTCGAACCCGACCGACAGTCGATCGACCCATCGACATAATCAGCCACCGATCAGATTAATCGATCGACCTATCGATCGACGGGCCGCTTCCGTGCGTGATTTCCTCGCGCCTGACTGACAATTGATCGAGTCATCAACATAATTACTAATCGGTTAATCAATCGACCTGTTGATTGATTTGTTTAGTTGGCAAAATTCATCTGATTCGCCGACTTTATTGATCGACGAAAAAATTCCGTTTCTAATTTTTTCGAACCTGACCAATAATTGATCGACTCACCAAAGTAATCACTAATCAGTTTAATCAATCGACCTATCAATCGATCACTTTGGCAAAATTCATCCGATTCGCCGACGTCTCGACCGAAGAACCGATTCCATTCGTAATTTCCTCGAACCTGACCGATAATTGATTGGCTCACCGATATAATTACTAACCGGTTAATCAATCGACCTGTTGATTGATTTGTTTAGTTGGCAAAATTCATCTGTTTCGTCGTTATTGATCGACGAACTGATTCCATTTGTAATTTTTTCGAACCTGACCAATGATTGATCGACTCACCGATATAACGAGTCATCAATCAGCTCAATGTACCGACCTATCAATTGATCTGTTTAGTCGGCAAAATGCATCCGATTCGCTGACGTTATTGATCGAAGAACCGATTACGTTCATAATTTCCTCGAACCCGACCGACAGTCGATCGACCCACTGACATAATCAGCCACCGATCAGCTTAATCGATCGACCTACCGATCGAACATCGATTCCATTCGTGATCCCCTCGAACCTGAGCGATAATTGATCGACTCATCAACATAATTACTAATCGGTTAATCAATCGACGTATTGATTGATTTGTTTAGTTGGCCAAATTCATCTGTTTCGTCGTTATTGATCGACGAACCGATTCCGTTCGTAATTTCCTCGAACCTGACCGGTAATTGATCGACCCACCAAAGTAATCACTAATCAATCAGTTTAATCAATCGACCTATCGATCGATCACTTTGATTGGCAAAATTCATCCGATTCGCCGACGTCTCGACCGACGAACCGATTTCGTTCGTAATTTCCCCGAACCTGACCGATAATTCATCGACCCATCGACATAATCAGCCACCGATCAGCTTAATCGATCGACCTATCGTTTGATCACTTTGGCAAAATGTATCCGATTACCGGCGTTATTGATTGATGAACCGATTCCGTTCATAATTTCCCCGAACCCGACCGATAATCGATCGACCCACTGACATAATCAGCCACCGATCAGCTTAATTGATCGACCTATCGATCGAACATCGATTCCATTCGTGATCCCCTCGAACCTGAGCAATAATTGATCGACTCATCAACATAATTACTAATCGGTTAATCAATCGACGTATTGATTGATTTGTTTGATCAGCAAAATTCATCTGTTTTGTCGTTATTGATCGACGAACTGATTCCATTTGTAATTTTTTCGAACCTGACCGGTAATTGATCGACGCACCAAAGTAATCACTAAAAAATCAGTTTAATCAATCGACCTATCGATCGATCACTTTGATCGGCAAAATTCATCCGATTCGCCGACATCTCGACCGATGAACCGATTCCATTTGTAATTTCCCCGAACCCGACCAATAATTGATCGACCCATCGACATAATCAGCCACCGATCAGCTTAATCGATCGACCTATCGTTTGATCGCTTTGATTGGCAAAATGTATCCGATCACTGTTGTTATTGATCGACGAACCGATTCCGTTCGTAATTTCCCCAAACCCGACCGACAATCGATCGACCCATCGACATAATCAGCCACCGATCAGTTTAATCGATCGACCTATCGATCGAACATCGATTCCATTCGTGATCCCCTCGAACCTGAGCGATAATTGATCGACTCATCAACATAATTACTAATCGGTTAATCAATCGACCTATTGATTGATTTGTTTAGTTGGCAAAATTCATCTGTTTCGTCGTTATTGATCAACAAACCGATTCCGTTCGTAATTTCCTCGAACCTGACCGGTAATTGATCGACTCACCAATGTAATCACTAATCAATCAGTTTAATCAATCGACCTATCGATCGATCGCTTTGATCGGCAAAATTCATCCGATTCGCCGACGTCTCGACCGATGAACCGATTCCATTTGTAATTTCCCCGAACCCGACCAATAATTGATCGACCCATCGACATAATCAGCCACCGATCAGCTTAATCGATCGACCTATCGTTTGATCGCTTTGATTGGCAAAATGTATCCGATCACCGGCGTTATTGATCGAAGAACCGATTACGTTCATAATTTCCCCGAACCCGACCGACAATCGATCGACCCACTGACGTAATCAGCCACCGATCAGCTTAATCGATCGACCTATCAATCGATCGCTTTGATCGGCAAAATTCATCTGATTGGCCGACGTTATTGATCGACGAACCGATTCCGTTCGTAATTTCCTCGAACCCGAGCGACAATCGATCGACCCACCGACATAATCAGCCACCGATCAGCTTCATCGATCGACCTATCGATCGGCGGGCCGCTTCCGTGCGTGATTCCCTCGAACCCGACCGACGACCGATCGACCGACCAGCTTAATCGATCGGCCTACCGATCGCACATCGATCCCGCCCGTGACCCCCTCGAACCTGGCCGGCGACTGATCGGCTCGCCGACATGATCGCCGCTTTCACCGACCGAGCGATCGATCGATCGGGGGTGGGGGTGGGTGGGGTGGGGGTGGGGCCGGTCGCCGCGGCGACTCACCGAGCACCATGGCGACGCGGGTGGTGGCGCGGCGGCTGTCCAGGTAGTAGTAGTGCACGAGCAGGAAGCCTCGGTCCACGTAGTCGATCATGGGGTACACGTTGCCCTGGTCTGCACAGCGCGGGGAAACCCCCCCCCGTCGCTCTCCGGAACCCGCCCCTCCCCCCCCCCCGCCGCACCACAGCCCAGGGCGGACGGACGGACGGACGGACGGACGGACGGGAGGGAGGGTCACCAACGTGCCGTAACGCGCGGTACTTATATCAAAGGAAGGAGTGTGCTGCCGCGGGGGGTGTTTTACAATCGTGGGGAATTTTTAAAAGAAATTAAAAAATTAAAAAAAAAAATATATGTTATTATATGTTATACATATATATTATTATGATGTATTACATATATGTAATGTTAATAGTTGAAGCGCATCGTAATTATCGCAATCATGAAGGCGCGATATTTATATTAAAAGAATGAGTATGCTGCCACGGGGTGAGTGTTATAATCGTGGGGAATATTTAAAAAAATCAAAAAAATTAAAAAATATATATTATATACATATATTATGCTGTATTACATATATGTAATGTTAATAGTTCAACTGTATCGTAATTATCGCAATCATGAACGCGCGGTATTTATATTAAAAGAATGAGTATGTTGCCGCGGGGTGAGTTTTATAATCGTGGGGAATGTTTAAAAAAATCAAAAAAATTTAAAAAAATATATATGTTATTATATAGTATACATATATATTATTATGTATTACATATATGTAATGTTAATAGTTCAAGTGCATCGTAATTATCGCAATCATGAAGGCGCGGTATTTATATTAAAAGAATGAGTGTGCTGCCACGGGGTGAGTGTTATAATCGTGGGGAATATTAAAAAAATTTAAAAAATATATATGTTATTATATATTATACATATATATCATTATGTATTACATATATGTAATGTTAATAATATGTTGTAATTATTGCAATCATGAACGCGCAATATTTATATTAAAAGAATGAGTGTGTTGCCGCGGGGTGAGTTTTATAATCGTGGGGAATATTAAAAAAATTTTAAAAAATTAAAATATATATATATATGTTATTATATATTATATACATATATTGTGATGTATTACATATATGTAATGTTAACAGTTCAAGTGTATCGTAATTATCGCAATCATGAACGCGTGATATTTATATTAAAAGAATGACTATGCTGCCGTGGGGGGTGTTTTATAATCGTGGGGAATATTAAAAAAATTTAAAAAAATTTAAAAAATATATATATGTTATTATATATTATACACATATATTATTACTATGTATTACATATATGTAATGTTAATAATGCAAGAATGTTGTAATTATCGCAATCATGAATGCGCGGTATTTATATTAAAAGAATGCGTATGTTGCCGCGGGGTGAGTTTTATAATCGTGGGGAATATTAAAAAAAATTTAAAAAATTAAAATATATATATATATGTTATTATATATTGTATATATATTAGTATGTATTACATATATGTAATGTTAATAGTTCAAGTGTATCGTAATTATCGCAATCATGAACGCACAATATTTATATTAAAAGAATGAGTATGCTGCCGCGGGGTGTGTTTTATAATCGTGGGGAATATTAAAAAAAATTTAAAAAATAAAAAAAATATATATATGTTATTATATATTATACATATATATTATGATGTGTTACATATATGTAATGTTAATAGTTCAAGTGCATCGTAATTATCGCAATCATGAGCGCGCGATATTTATATTAAAAGAATGCGTATGTTGCCACGGGGTGTGTTTTATAATCGTGGGGAATATTAAAAAAAATTTAAAAAATTAAAAAAATTAAAAAATATATATGTTATTATATATTGTATACATATTATGATGTATTACATATATGTAATGTTAATAATGCAAGTATGTTGTAACTATTGCAATCATGAACGCGCAGTATTTATATTAAAAGAATGAGTATGCTGCCGCGGGGTGTGTTTTATAATCGTGGGGAATATTAAAAAAAAATATATATATATATGTTACTATATATTATACATATATATTATTATGTGTTACATATATGTAATGTTAATAGTTCAAGTGTATCGTAATTATCGCAATCATGAACGTGCAATATTTATATTAAAAGAATGAATATATTGCCATGGGATGTATATGTTATTATATATTATATATATATATATATATATATATATTATTATATGTTATGAAAATATGTAATGTTAATAATGCAAGTATGTTGTAGTTGTCGCAATCATGAACGTGCAATATTTATATTAAAAAAATAAATATACTGCCACGGGATGTATTTTATAATCATGGGAAATGTGAATAAAAATTTTTAAAACATTAAAAAAATAAAAATAAATATGTTATTATATATTATATATATATATATTATATGTTATGTATATATGTAATGTTAATAATGCAAGTATGTTGTAGTTATCGCAATCATGAACGCGCAATATTTATATTAAAAAAATGAATATATTGCCGTGGGATGCATTTTATAATCATGGGAAAGGTAATAAAAATTTTTTAAAAATTAAAAAAAATAAAAATACATATTACTATATATTATATATATTTTATATATATGTATTATTAATAATGCAAGTATATGGTAATTACCTCAATCACGAACGTGCAATATTTATATTAAAAAACAAATCAACGTATTGCCATGGCAGATATTTTATAATCATGGGAAATGTTAAAAAAAAAACTTAAAAAAATAAAAAAATACATACGTTATTATATATTATATATATATTATTACACGTTATATATATGTCATATTAATAACGCAAGTATGTTGTAATTATCGCAATCATGGACGCGCAATATTTATATGAAAAAAATGAATATATTGCCATGGGATGTATTTTATAATCATGGGTAATGTTAAAAATTTTTTTTTAAAAATTAAAAAAAATATATATATATGTTATTATGTATTATACATATATATTATTATACGCTATATATATGTATTATTAATAACACAAGTATATTGTAATTATCGCAATCGTGTAAGGATAATGTACGATTATATCTGATACGATAAATGTAATCGTGCCCAGTAACATGTGTATTACATGCTACATATGATACGTTATAATTTATTAATATTATATATAATAAATGTCGTATAATACGTAAACACATGGAAACATAGTAATATAAGCATATTGTAATTATTGCAATCACATAAGGATAATGTATAGTTAGATAATTACAATATCTTATAGAGTGAATGTAATTGTGCCACGTCATATACGTATTACATGTTACATATGATATTTTATAGTTTATTGATATTATGTATAATAAAATGCCATGTAAGACAGAAAGACATGGAAAAAACATAACAACACAAGTATATTGTGATTATTGCAATTATATAAGGATAAGGTGTAATTATATAATTACAGTATCTTATATAATAAGTGTAATTGTGCCACGTCATGTGTGTATATTACATGTTACATATACGTTATGATTTATTATAATATATATGACAATGTCATGTAATACGTAGACACATGAAAAAAACGTGATAATACAAGTATATTGTGATTATTGCAATTATATAAGGATAATTATATAATTATATAATTACAATATCTTATATAAGTGTAATTGTGCCACGTCATGTATGTATTACATGTTACATATATGTTATGATTTATTATAATATATATGACAATGTCATGTAATACGTAGACACATAAAAAAACGTGATAATACAAGTATATTGTGATTATTGCAATTATATAAGGATAAGGTGTAATAATATAATTACAGTATCTTATATAATAAGTGTAATTGTGCCACGTCATATGTGTATTACATGTTACATGTATGTTATGATTTATTATAATATATATGACAATGTCACGTAATACGTAGACACATGAAAAAAACGTAATAATACAAGTATATTGTGATTATTGCAATTATATAAGGATAAGGTGTAATTACATAATTACTATATCTCATATAATAAGTGTAATTGTGCCACGTCATATGTGTATTACATGTTACATGTATGTTATGATTTATTATAATATATATGACAATGTCACGTAATACGTAGACACATGGAAAAAACGTAATAATACAAGTATATTGTGATTATTGCAATTATATAAGGATAAGGTGTAATTATATAATTACAGTATCTTATATAATAAGTGTAATTTTGCCACGTCATATATGTATTACATGTTACATGTATGTTATGATTTATTATAATATATATGACAATGTCACGTAATACGTAGACACATGAAAAAAACGTAATAATACAAGTATATTGTGATTATTGCAATTATATAAGGATAAGGTGTAATTATACAATTGCAATATCTTATATAATAAGTGTAATTGTGCCACATCATGTGCGTATTACATGTTACATATATGTTATAATTTATTATAATATATATGACAATGTCATGTAATACGTAGACACATGGAAAAAACATAATAATACAAGTATATTGTGATTATTGCAATTATATAAGGATAAGGTGTAATAATATAATTACAATATCTTATATAATAAGTGTAATTTTGCCACGTCATGTGTTACATGTTCCATAGGACATGTATTACACGTTACACATTATATGTCATAATTAATAATATATAATTAATGTTATATGTGATGCAATACAATGTAACACATAAACACATTAAGATATATATGGTATGTAATATACCGGTATATTTAATGTAATATGTTGTGAATAATAATAATCAATATTATATATGATAAATATAATCATGAAATATGATGTGATAATATGTACTAGGTATTATATGATAAGTATAATATGCAAAATATATATTAATGTAATGTATAAAAAATAATAAAAAAATGTAATAAAATATAACATATATATGTATATATAAATAATTATAATAAGTAGGGTTATATTATTAACACATAACCAGTCGGGGGCGGATGGACGATGGCTCCAAATTGCATGTCAATCGATCACACGATCAACATGCAAATTTATGCGCGTTTGCATATTTGCATATGCAAATTTATGCACATTCCCATGTCTGTGTGTGTAAATGCATGCCTGCGCGCATTACCGCACGTTAATAACATGTAACATTAGTACATGAGCACACATGCACGTCGCCCGCCCCCCCCCGGTGGGGACGGCCGGACAGACAGACAGACAGGCAGACAGACAGACGGGGAGGAAGGACGGCCCCACGCTTGCATGTAAGTTGCTGATTCGAATAACATGCAAATGCATGCTAATGCACACGAATGCGCATTAGCATGTAACAGGGAGACACGGACCCGCCGGCACGCCGCCTCCTCCCCGGCGCGGGCGGACGGACGGACGCACGGACGCGCCACGGGGAGGAAGGACGTCCCGACACCGGCGTGCCAATCACCGCTTCGAATTACACGGGAGTTTATATATGTATTAATACATACCAACAACACGTGACTTTATATGTATTAACACACGTTAACAGAGACGGATATTACCGGCAATGTGTGTGACTATGTGGGCTGCATGTGTGTCTGAATATGTGGATAATATTGAATTATATGTTATTATGCATACATGTTACATATTATTATTATATATATATTGTAAATTAATATGTAATTATATGGTGGATATCAACATGTATTGTTGACATGCAATATGATATCAACACATATTAAGTGTTCATATGTATTAACATATGTTTATATACTTGTGCTCATGTCTATGCATGTGCATGTGTTTCCACATATATAATGTACATATTTGTGTCTCTTTGTACATCTATGTATGTGTGCACGTATGCACGTAGACATTTCCCATGTATGTACATGTGTTCATTTGTACATACATGTGGTCATGTGTATGCGTGTGCATATATTCATGTATATATGTACATACTCACGTATGTACATTATCCATGAATGTAGATTCATGTGTGCATGTTATTTGTGTAGATGTGTGCATACATGTACATTTACATAACTGTGTACACTTGTACTCATGTCTATGCATGTGCATGTATTTCCATATATATAATGTATATATTTGTGTCTATTTGTACACATATGTATGTGTGCACGTATGTACGTAGACATTTCCCACGTATGTACATGTGTTCGTTTGTACATATATTTAGTCATGTGTATGTGTGTGCATATATTCATGTACATACGTACATATTTACATATATACATTTTCCATGTAGATTCATGTGTGCACATTATTTGTGTAGATGTGTGCATACATGTACATTTACATAAGTGTGTACACTTGTATTCATGTCTATACATGGGCATATATTTCCATATGTGTAATGTATAGATTTATGTGTACATGTACATATTCGTGTATATGTGTCCATATATATAATGTATATGTTTGTGTCTATTTGTACATATATGTATGTGTGCACGTATGCACGTAGACATTTCCCACGTATGTACATGTGTTCATTTGTACATTTGTATATACATGTGCTCATGTGTATGCATGTGCATATATTCGTGTATATACGTACACACTCACGTATGTACATTTTCCATGAATGTAGATTCACATGTGCATGTTATTTGTGTAGATGTGTGCATACATGTACATTTACATAAGTGTGTGCACTTGTGCTCATGTCTATACATGTGCATGTATTTCCATATATATAATGTATAGATTTATGTGTACATGTACATTTACATAAGTGTGTACACTTGTATTCATGTCTATACATGTGCATGTATTTCCATATATATAATGTATATATTTGTGTCTATTTGTACATATTCGCATATATACGTATGTGTGCACGTATGTACGTAGACATTTTACACGCATGTACATATGTTCATTTATGCATTTGTATATACATGTAGTCATGTGTATTCGTGTGCATAGATTCATGTATATACGTACACATTCACGTATATACATTTTCCATGAATGTAGATTCATGTGTGCATGTTATTTGTGTAGATGTGTGCATACATGTACATATACATGTACATTTACATAAGTGTGTACACTTGTACTCATGTCTATACATGTGCATGTATTTCCATATATATAATGTATATATTTGTGTCTATTTGTACATTTGTATATACATGTGGTCGTGTGTATTCGTGTGCATACATCCATGTATATACATATATATTCACGTATATACATTTTCCATGAATGTAGATTCACGTGTGCATGTTATTTGTGTAGATGTGTGCATACATGTACATTTACATAAGTGTGTACACTTGCATTCATGTCTATACATGCGCACATATTTCCATATGTGTAATGTATAGATTTATGTGTACATGTACATTTACATAAGTGTGTACACTTGTATTCATGTCTATACATGTGCATATATTTCCATATGTATAATGCGTATATTTGTGTCTATTTGTACACATATGTATGTGTGCACGTATGTACGTAGACATTTCCCACGTATGTACATATGTTCATTTGTACATTTGTATATACATGTGGTCATGTGTATGTGTGTGCATAGATTCATGTATATACGTATACATTCACGTATATACATTTTCCATGAATGTAGATTCATGTGTGTATGTTATTTGTGTAGATGTGTGCATACATGTACATTTACATGTACATTTACATAAGTGTGTACACTTGCATTCATGTCTATACATGTGCATATATTTCCATATATATAATGTATAGATTTATGTGTACATGTACATTTACATAAGTGTGTACACTTGTAATCATGTCTAGACATGTGCATATATTTCCATATGTATAATGCGTATAGTTGTGTGCATTTGTACATATTCGCATATATATGTGTGTGTGCACGTATGTACGTAGACATTTCCCACGCATGTACTTATGTTCATTTATACATTTGTATATACATGCAGTCACGTATATACATGTGCATACATTTGCGCACACATAACGTATATACTCGTGCATATATTCACGTATGTACGTAGACATTTCCCATGTATTTGTATCCATGTGTGTATATATTTGTGTCGATGTGTGCATATATTTACATATACATGTATACTTATATATTTGTATATAATTGCACTCACTTGTATTCATGTGCACGTATTTCCATAATTATAACGTATAAATTTCTGTGTATATTTACATATTCGCATATATGTGTGTGCATGTGCATACGTACGTTTTCCACGTATGTGTATGCATTCGTTGATATACATGAATACATGTATATATCCCTGTATGTACATGTGCATGTATTTGCACATATATAATGTAAATATTCGTGTATATATGTATATATTCATGGATATACATGTCTCCCATATATACAAATTCATGCGTATATATATTTGTGTAGATAAGTGTATATATTTACATATACATGTATATATATGTGTATACACTTGTATTCATGTCCATACATTTCCATATATATAATGTATACATTTATGTCTATTTGTACGTATTCGTATATATATGTATGTGTACACATATGCATGTAGACATTTTCCACGTATGTATATAAATTCAGTTATATATTTGTACATACATGCATTCATGCCCATACATGCGTATGTATTCATGTATGCATGTATTCATGTACATACATGCACATTTCCCATGTATACGTATTCACGTGTGCATACATTTGTGCACATATTTACATATACATGTATATTTATGCATTTGCATACACTTGTATTCATGTCTATACATGCGCATGTATTTCCATATGTGTAATGTATAGGTTTGTGTCTATTTGTACCTATTCATATATATATGTATGTGTGCACGTATGTACGTAGACATTTCCCACGTATGTATATATGTTCATTCCTACATTCGTATATACATGTGTTCATGTATATACATGTGCATATATTTGCCCATAGTGTATACATTGTGTATATGTTCTTGTATGTACATAGGCATTTTCCACATATGTATATTCATGTGGGTATATACAAGTACATGTTTGTACATGCATGTAGTCATGTGTATGCATGTGCGTACATTTGCACATACATAATGTACATATTCGTGCATACATGGATGCATTCGTGTTATATTTGTGTACATATATATTCATGTGTAGATGTGTGCATATATTTATACATATGCATGTGTGTGCATGTGCATATTTTCCATGCATGCATATGAATTTATAAATTTGTATATACATGTATTCACACATATGTAATGTATATATTCGTGTATACATATATATTCGTGTATACATATATATGTTCATGCATATACATAATTTCCACGTATACATATTCATGTGTGTATATATTTGTGTAGATGTGTGCATATATATATATGTGTGAGTGCACGTATGTATCTAGACGTTTTCCATGTATGTATATATGTTAATTTATGTTTGTATATACATGTATTTATGTATACACATGCGCATATATTTGCCCATACATAATGTATATATTAATGTATATATATTTTTCCCATGTATATATATTCATGTTTATGTATATTTGCATAGATGTGTGCATATATTTACTTATACATGTATATGCATATAAATATAAATATATATATATGTACATAGTTGTATTTATGTCTATACATGTGCATGTATTTCCAGATGTGTAATGTATAGATATGTGTGTACATGTACATATTCACATATATACGTGTTTGCACGTATGTATAAAGACGTTTTCCACGTATATATATTTTTATCTACATTTTCATGTACATACATGTGCACATATTTGAATTACATAATGTATATATTCATGTATATGTTTGTGTACATATATATTCATGTGTGTATATATATATATACTTATTTGTGCATATACATACATATACTCATGTGCATACAAGTATACTTGTTGGTATCTATATATCCACGTGTGCATATGTGTGTGTATATTTATATATTTGTATATACGTATATTCATGTGCATAATGTATTTGTGCATACATGCGTATGTTCATGTATGTTGTGTACATATATGCATTCATGTGTGTGTATGTATATATACACTTATTTGTGTAGGTACGTTCATTAACTCATGTGCATGCAGGTACATATTTTTGTGCATATATATATATATTCATGTGTACGTATATGTGTGTATATATTTGCATGTACACGTGGTCACGTATATTCACGTGCATATATTTGCACATACATAATGTGTGTATTCATGTACATACGTGTATATTCATGTGTATGTTTGTGTACATATACATTCACGTGTGTGCATATGTATATATGCACTTATTTGTGCATATACGTATATTTACTCATGTGCATACAGGTACACAGTTACATGTTTGTACATGCATGTACTCATGTATATTCATGTGCATATACTTGCACATACGTAATGCATTTGCACATGCATGTATATATTCATGTGTATGTTTGTGTATATATATATTTATGTGTGTATATGTATATATACACTTCTTTCTGCATATACATGTGCTCATGTATATTCACGTGCATACATTTGCACATACATAATGTATGTATCCGTGTGCACATGTATATATTCGTATGCATGTGTACATATGTATACACACTTATTTGTGCATATACATGCATTTACTCATGTGCATACAGGTACATATTTACATGTTTGTATACATATATTCATATGCATATACTTGCACATACATAATGTATTCGCGCATACATGTATATATTCATGCGTATGTTTTGTACATATATGTTCATGTGTGTATATGTATATATACACTTATTTGTGCATATACGTGTATTTACTCATGCGCATACAGGTATGTATTTATGTTTGTATAAGCATGTAGTCATGTATATTCATGTGCATGTATCTGCACATACATAAGGTATGTATTCATGCATACGTGTATGTACTTATGTGTTATGTTTGTATACATACACATTCGTGTGTGTGTATGTATACATACACTTTGTGCATATATGTACGTACACTTATGTGCATGCAAGTACATGCTTGTACATGCATGTAGTCATGTATATTCATGTGCGTCTATTTGCACATACATATGTACATATTCGTGCATGCATGTATGCATTCATGTTATATTTGTGCACATATACATTCACGTGTATGTGTGTATATACACACTTATTTGTGCATATACGTACACTTACTCATGTGCAAACAAGGACATGTTTGTACACACATGTAGTCATGTGTATTCATGTGCATATATTTGCATACACAATGTACATACTCATGCACACATGTATATACTCATGTGTATGGGTACATATATGTTCATGTGTGTATGTCTATATACTTATTTGCGCACACACGTACATTTACTCATGTGCATACAAGGACATGTTTGTACACGCATGTAGTCATGTGTATTCATATGCATATATTTGCATATATATTTATATACATATATATTTTTTAATGTATATTCATGTGCATGTGTGCATATATATTCATGTGTATATGCATATACACACTTATTTGTGCATACACGTACATTTGCTCCTGTGCATACGGGTACATATTTGTGTACGCATGTAGCCATGCGCATTCATGTGCATACATGTATATGTTCATGTGTACATGTACATATACGTTCATGTATATATATGCATTTATTTGTGCATACGTGTAATTTATTGACGTGCACACAGGCATGTATTTGTGTGTGTAGATATATATATATTCATTTGTGCACATGCATGTATGTACATCCGTGCACACACGTGTGTCTAGGTGTGCGCGTGTACACACATTTGTGTTTTTATACATATTTTTAGGTGTTTTCACATGTACGTATGAATTCATGCGTGCATGTAAAACGGGGCTATTGGTGGACTCGCTAGGCGGGGTTTGATTGACAGGTGAGTCCTGCGATGATTGACAGGCGGGGCGGGGTTTGATTGACAGGTGAGTCCTGCCGTGATTGACAGGCGAGGCGGGGTTTGATTGGCAGGTGAGGCGTGCCTTGATTGACAGGCGGGGCGGGGTTTGATTGGCAGGTGAGGCGTGCCATGATTGACAGGCGAGGCGGGGTTTGATTGACAGGTGAGTCCTGCCATGATTGACAGGCTGGGAGGGGTTTGATTGACAGGTGAGTCCTGCGATGATTGACAGGCGAGGCGGGGTTTGATTGACAGGTGAGTCCTGCCATGATTGACAGGCGGGGCGGGGTTTGATTGGCAGGTGAGGCGTGCCGTGATTGACAGGCGGGGCGGGGTTTGATTGACAGGTGAGGCGTGCCATGATTGACAGGCGGGGCGGGGTTTGATTGACAGGTGAGGCGTGCCGTGATTGACAGGCGAGGCGGGGTTTGATTGACAGGTGAGGCGTGCCGCGATCGACAGGCGGGGCGGGGTTTGATTGGCAGGTGAGGCGTGCCGCGATGGACAGGCGGGGCGGGGCCGTAGTGATCGACAGGCGGGGCAGGGCGGGGCCCCCCGGGGCAAGGCGGGTTCTGATTGGCCGGGCAAGGCGTGATTGACAGGCGAGGGGGGCGGGCACTCACATCTGCCCACGTAGACCTCGTTGTTGCGGCCTTTCTTCAGGACGAACCTGACCCTGTGGCACCGACCGCGCCACCTGCCAGAGCAAGGGCACCCGGGTCCCGTCACCCGCCGCCGCTGACCGCTCCCCCTCTCACTGACCGCTGCCCCTGACCACGCTCCACATCGCTGACCGCTGTCCCCACCGCTGACCACTTCCGCCGTCACTGACCGCGGTCCACATTGCTGACCGCTGTCCCCATCGCTGACCGCTGCCGCTGACCACTTCCGCCGTCACTGACCACTGTTTGCTCGCTTGTCACTGACCACGGTCCACATTGCTGACCGCTGTCCCCATCGCTGACCGCTGTCACTGACCACTGACCCCACAACTGACCACTGTCACTGACCTGTCTGCTGCCTTGTCACTGACCACCGTCCCCACAACTGACCACTGTCCCCAACACTGACCATTTCCTCAGCACTGATAACTGTCTGCACTGACTTGTCACTGACCACGCTCCACATTGCTGACCGCTGTCCACATTGCTGACCGCTGCCGCTGACCACTTCCGCCGTCACTGACCACTGTTCGCTCACTCGTCACTGACCACGGTCCACATTGCTGACCGCTGGCCCTATCGCTGACCGCTGTCACTGACCACTGCCCCATCACAGGCCATTGTTGGCTGCCTTGTCACTGACCACTGACCCCACAACTGACCACTGTCACTGACCACTATCGGCTGCCTTGTTACTGACCACCGTCCCCACAACTGGCCACTGTCGCCAACACTGACCACTTCCTCAGCACTGATGACTGTCTGTACTGACTTGTCACTGACCACGGTCCACATTGCTGACCACTGTCCCCATCGCTGACCGCTGTCACTGACCACCGTCCGGTCACTGGTCACTGACCACGCTCCACATTGCTGACCGCTGTCCCCATCGCTGACCGCTGTCCCTGACCACCGTCTGCTCACTGACCACGGTCCACATCGCTGACCACTTCCGCCGTCACTGACCACTGTTCGCTCACTTGTCACTGACCACGCTCCACATTGCTGACCACTGTCCCCTATCGCTGACCGCTGTCGCTGACCACTGCCCCATCACAGACCATTGTTGGCTGCCTTGTCACTGACCACTGACCCCACAACTGACCACCATAACTGACCACTATCTGCTGCCTTGTCACTGACCACCGTCCCCACAACTGGCCACTGTCCCCAAAACTGACCACTTCCTCACCACTGATCACTGTCTGCACTTTCACTGACCATGCTCCACATTGCTGACCGCTGTCCCCATCGCTGGCCGCTGTCCCTGACCACTTCCGCCGTCACTGACCACTGTTCGCGCACTCGTCACTGACCACGCTCCACATTGCTGACCGCTGTCCCTATCGCTGACCACTGTCCCTGACCACCGTCTGCTCACTGGTCACTGACCACGCTCCACATTGCTGACCGCTGTCCCCATCGCTGACCGCTGCCGCTGACCACTGACCCCACAACTGACCACTGTCACTGACTTGTCTGCTGCCTTGTCACTGACCACCGTCCCCACAACTGACCACTGTCCCCAACACTGACCACTTCCTCAGCACTGATGACTGTCCGCACTGACTTGTCACTGACCACGCTCCACATTGCTGACCGCTGTCCACATTGCTGACCGCTGCCGCTGACCACTTCCGCCGTCACTGACCACTGTTCGCTCACTCGTCACTGACCACGGTCCACATCGCTGACCGCTGTCCCTATCGCTGACCGCTGTCTCTATCGCTGACCGCTGTCCCTGACCACCGTCCGGTCACTGGTCACGCTCCACATTGCTGACCGCCGTCGCTGAACACTTCCGCCGTCACTGACCACTGTTCGCTCACTCGTCACTGACCACGGTCCACATTGCTGACCGCTGTCCCCATCGCTGACCGCCGCCGCTGACCACTTCCGCCGTCACTGACCACTGTTCGCTCACTCGTCACTGACCATGCTCCACATTGCTGACCGCTGTCCCTATCGCTGACCGCTGTCCCTGACCACCGTCCGGGCACTGGTCACTTACCACGCTGCACATTGCTGACCGCTGTCCCCATCCCTGACCGCTGTCGCTGACCACTTCTGCTGTCACTGACCACTGTTCGCTCACTCGTCACTGACCACGGTCCACATTGCTGACCGCTGTCCCCATCGCTGACCGCCGCCGCTGACCACTTCCGCCGTCACTGACCAGTGTTCGCTCACTCGTCACTGACCACGGTCCACGTTGCTGACCGCTGGTCCTATCGCTGACCGCTGTCACTGACCACTGCCCCATCACAGGCCATTGTTGGCTGCCTTGTCACTGACCACTGACCCCACAACTGACCACTGTCACTGACCACTATCTGCTGCCTTGTCACTGACCACTGTCGCCCTCACTGATCACTGTCCCCACAACTGACCACTGTCCCCAACCCTGACCACTTCCTCAGCACTGATGACTGCACTGACTTGTCACTGACCACGGTCCACACTGCTGACCGCTGTCCCCATCGCTGACCGCTGCTGCTGACCACTTCCGCCGTCACTGACCAGTGTTCCCTCACTCGTCACTGACCACGCTCCACATTGCTGACCGCTGTCCCTATCGCTGACCGCTGTCCCTGACCACCGTCCGGTCACTGGTCACTGACCACGCTCCACATTGCTGACCGCTGTCGCCACTGCTGACCGCCGTCGCTGACCACTGCCCCATCACAGACCATTGTTGGCTGCCTTGTCACTGACCACTGACCCCTGACCCCATAACTGACCACTGTCACTGACCACTATCTGCTGCCTTGTCACTGACCACTGTCTCTACAACTGACCACTGTCCCCAACACTGACCACTGCCTCAGCACTGATGACTGTCCGCACTGACTTGTCACTGACCACGGTCCACATTGCTGACTGCTGTCCCCATCGCTGACCGCTGTCACTGACCACTGCCCCATCACAGACCATTGTTGGCTGCCTTGTCACTGACCACTGACCCCACAACTGACCACTGTCACTGACCACTGTCTGCTGCCTTGTCACTGACCACTGTTCCCATCACTGACCAGTCCTCATCGCTGACCACTGTCCCCATCCCTGACTGCTGCCACTGACCACAGCCTCCATCACTGACCACTGTTCTCATCGCTGAACACTGTCCCCACCACTGACCGCTGTCACTGACCACTGCCCCATCAGAGACCATTGTTTGCTTCCTTTTCACTTGCCACTGTCCCGACAACTGACCGTCACTGACCACTATCTGCTGCCTTGTCACTGACCACTGTCCCCATCACTGACCACTGTTCTCATCACTGACCCCTGTCCAGATCCTTGACTGCTGTCACTGACCACAGTCCCCATCACTGACCACTGTTCTCATTGCTGAACACTGTTCCCATCACTGACCGCTGTCACTGACCACTGTCTGCTGCCTTGTCACTGACCACTGTCCCCAACACTGACCACTGCCTCATCACTGATGACTGTCCCCATCACTGACCACTGTCACTGACCGCTGCCCCATCAGAGACCATTGTTTGCTGCCTTGTCACTTACCACTGTCCCCATCACTGACCACTGTTACTTAACACTGCTGCCTTGTCACTGACCACTGACCCCACAACTGACCACTGTCACTGACCACTATCTGCTGCCTTGCTACTTACTGACCACTGTCCCCATCACTGACCATTATCCAGTGACCAGTCCTCAGTGCTGACCACTGTCCCCATCCCTGACTGCTGTCACTGACCACAGTCCCCATCACTGACCACTGTTCTCATCGCTGAACACTGTCCCCATCACTGACCGCTGTCACTGACCACAGTCCCCATCACTGACCACTGTCGCCCTCACTGACCACTGTCCAGTGACCAGTCCTCATTGCTGACCACAGTCCCATCGCTGAACACTGTCCCCATCACTGACCGCTGTCACTGACCACTGTGCTGCCTTGTCAGTGACCACTGTCCCCAACACTGACCACTGCCTCATCACTGATGACTGTCCCCATCACTGTCCACTGCCCTTTCACTGACCACTATTCCCATCGCTGACTACTGTCCCCATCACTGACCACTGCCTGGTCACTGACCACTGCCCCTTGACTGACCACTCTCCCCACAACTGACCACTGTCCCCATCACTGACAACTCCCTCATCACTGACCACTGAAACTGACCATTGTTCCCATCGCTGACCGCTGCCACTGACCACAGTCTGCTGCCTTGTCACTGACCACTGTCCCCATCACTGACCACTCTCCACGTCACTGACCACTGTCCACTGCCTCTCCACTGACAACTCTTCCCATCGCTGACCTCTGTCCCCATCACTGACCGCTGTCACTGACCACTGTTCACTGTCCCTTCACCAACTACAGTTCCCATCACTGACCACTGTCGCCATCAATGACCGCTGTCACTGTCCACTGTCCACCTAGGGGGCCCCGTCACTGACCGCTGTCCCCATCAATGACTGCTGTCACTGTCCACTGTCCCCTGCCTAATGCCCACTGTCCACTAAGGCGGCACCGTCACTGACCGCTGTCCACCACACTGACCGCTGTCACCGAATTAAGTTCCTGTCCACTGTCACCTGCATGATGTCCGCCATCCACTGTTGTCCCAAATGTCCACTTATGGCCACTCTCCCTATCGCTGTCAACAGTCTCCTGCCTTATGTCCACTGTCCCTATCACTGACCACTGACCACTGACGAATGTCCACTCTCCCCCTTACTGTCCACTATTGTCCCAAATGTCCACTTATGGCCACTCTCCCTATCGCTGTCAACAGTCCCCCAGATAATGTCCACTATCATTATTGCTCTCCACTAATGTCCACTGTCCTATCACTGACCACTGCCATTAACTTGCAGGTTTGCTGTCCCCACCACTGTCCACTGACGAATGTCCACTCTCCCCACTACTGTCCACTGCTGTCCCAAATGTCCACTTATGGCCACTCTCCCTGTCGCTGTCAACAGTCTCCTGCCTGATGTCCACTGTCCTACCACTGACCACTGCCTCTTTCTTGCAGGTTTGCTGTCCCCACCACTGTCCACTGAGGAATGTCCACTCTCCCCATTACTGTCCACTGTTGTCCCAAATGTCCACTTATGGCCACTCTCCCTATCACTGTCAACTGTCCCCTAGCTAATGTCCACTATCCCTATCACTGACCACTGCCACTAAGTTTCAGGTTTGCTGTCCCCACCACTGTCCACTGAGGAATGTCCACTCTCCCCATTACTGTCCACTGTTGTCCCAAATGTCCACTTATGGCCACTCTCCCTATCACTGTCAACTGTCCCCTAGCTAATGTCCACTATCCCTATCACTGACCACTGCCACTAAGTTTCAGGTTTGCTGTCTCCACCACTGTCCCTGACTGTCCACTCTCCGCATTACTGTCCACTGTTGTCCCAAATGTCCACTCTCCCTGTCGCTGTCAACAGTCCCCTGCTTAACGTCCACTACCCTTATCGCTATTAATGTCCACTGTCCTACCACTGACCACTGCCTCTATCATGCAGGTTTGCTGTGCCCACCACTGTCCACTGACGAATGTCCACTCTCCCCATTACTGTCCACTATTGCCCCAAATGTCCACTTATGGCCACTCTCCCTATCGCTGCCAACTGTCCCCTAGCTAATGTCCACTATCCCTATCACCATTAATGTCCACTCTCCCCATTACTGTCCACTATTGGCCACTCGCTATCACTGCCCACTGACTAATGTCCAATGTCCCCTGCCGACTGTACACGGTACCTTTCGCTCTCATCACTGACCACTGTTTTTAACTTGCCTGATGTCTGCTGTCCACCGTCGAATGTCCACTCTCCCCGTCACTGTCCACTAATGTCCACTGTCCCTGCCCACTGCCACTCTCCCATGTCCAATGTGTACTGTCCCCATCGCTGTCCACTGCCTAATGTCCACTCTCCCCGTCACTGTCCACTAATGTCCACTGTCCCTGCCCACGGCCAGTCTCCCATGTCCAATGTGTACTGTCCCCATCGCTGTCCACCGTCGAATGTCCACTCTCCCCGTCACTGTCCACTAATGTCCACTGTCCCTGCCCACTGCCACTCTCCCATGTCCAATGTGTACTGTCCCCATCGCTGTCCACTGCCTAATGTCCACTCTCCCCGTCACTGTCCACTAATGTCCACTGTCCCTGCCCACTGCCACTCTCCCATGTCCAATGTGTACTGTCCCCATCGCTGTCCACTGCCTAATGTCCACTCTCCCCGTCACTGTCCACTAATGTCCACTGTCCCTGCCCACTGCCACTCTCCCATGTCCAATGTGTACTGTCCCCATCGCTGTCCACTGCCTAATGTCCACTCTCCCCATTACTGTCCACTAATGTCCACTGTCCCTGCCCACTGCCAGTCTCCCATGTCCAATGTGTACTGTCCCCATCGCTGTCCACCGTCGAATGTCCACTCTCCCCGTCACTGTCCACTAATGTCCACTGTCCCTGCCCACTGCCACTCTCCCATGTCCAATGTGTACTGTCCCCATCGCTGTCCACTGCCTAATGTCCACTCTCCCCATTACTGTCCACTAATGTCCACTGTCCCTGCCCACTGCCACTCTCCCATGTCCAATGTGTACTGTCCCCATCGCTGTCCACCGTCGAATGTCCACTCTCCCCGTCACTGTCCACTAATGTCCACTGTCCCTGCCCACTGCCACTCTCCCATGTCCAATGTGTACTGTCCCCATCGCTGTCCACTGCCTAATGTCCACTCTCCCCGTCACTGTCCACTACTGTCCACTGTCCCTGCCCACTGCCACTCTCCCATGTCCAATGTGTACTGTCCCATCGCTGTCCACTGCCTAATGTCCACTCTCCCCGTCACTGTCCACTAATGTCCACTGTCCCTGCCCACTGCCACTCTCCCATGTCCAATGTGTACTGTCCCCATCGCTGTCCACTGCCTAATGTCCACTCTCCCCACTACTGTCCACTAATGTCCACTGTCCCTGCCCACTGCCACTCTCCCATGTCCAATGTGTACTGTCCCCATCGCTGTCCACTGCCTAATGTCCACTCTCCCCGTCACTGTCCACTAATGTCCACTGTCCCTGCCCACTGCCACTCTCCCATTTCCAATGTGTACTGTCCCCATCGCTGTCCACTGCCTAATGTCCACTCTCCCCGTCACTGTCCACTAATGTCCACTGTCCCTGCCCACTGCCACTCTCCCATGTCCAATGTGTACTGTCCCCATCGCTGTCCACTGCCTAATGTCCACTCTCCCCGTCACTGTCCACTAATGTCCACTGTCCCTGCCCACTGCCACTCTCCCATGTCCAATGTGTACTGTCCCCATCGCTGTCCACCGTCGAATGTCCACTCTCCCCGTCACTGTCCACTAATGTCCACTGTCCCTGCCCACTGCCACTCTCCCATGTCCAATGTGTACTGTCCCCATCGCTGTCCACTGCCTAATGTCCACTCTCCCCGTCACTGTCCACTACTGTCCACTGTCCCTGCCCACTGCCACTCTCCCATGTCCAATGTGTACTGTCCCCATCGCTGTCCACTGCCTAATGTCCACTCTCCCCGTCACTGTCCACTACTGTCCACTGTCCCTGCCCACTGCCACTCTCCCATGTCCAATGTGTACTGTCCCATCGCTGTCCACTGCCTAATGTCCACTCTCCCCGTCACTGTCCACTAATGTCCACTGTCCCTGCCCACTGCCACTCTCCCATGTCCAATGTGTACTGTCCCCATCGCTGTCCACTGCCTAATGTCCACTCTCCCCACTACTGTCCACTAATGTCCACTGTCCCTGCCCACTGCCACTCTCCCATGTCCAATGTGTACTGTCCCCATCGCTGTCCACTGCCTAATGTCCACTCTCCCCGTCACTGTCCACTAATGTCCACTGTCCCTGCCCACTGCCACTCTCCCATTTCCAATGTGTACTGTCCCCATCGCTGTCCACTGCCTAATGTCCACTCTCCCCGTCACTGTCCACTAATGTCCACTGTCCCTGCCCACTGCCACTCTCCCATGTCCAATGTGTACTGTCCCCATCGCTGTCCACTGCCTAATGTCCACTCTCCCCGTCACTGTCCACTAATGTCCACTGTCCCTGCCCACTGCCACTCTCCCATGTCCAATGTGTACTGTCCCCATCGCTGTCCACTGCCTAATGTCCACTCTCCCCGTCACTGTCCACTAATGTCCACTGTCCCTGCCCACTGCCACTCTCCCATGTCCAATGTGTACTGTCCCCATCGCTGTCCACTGCATAATGTCCACTCTCCCCGTCACTGTCCACTAATGTCCACTGTCCCTGCCCACTGCCACTCTCCCATGTCCAATGTGTACTGTCCCCATCGCTGTCCACTGCCTAATGTCCACTCTCCCCGTCACTGTCCACTAATGTCCACTGTCCCTGCCCACTGCCAGTCTCCCATGTCCAATGTGTACTGTCCCCATCGCTGTCCACTGCCTAATGTCCACTCTCCCCACTACTGTCCACTAATGTCCACTGTCCCTGCCCACTGCCACTCTCCCATGTCCAATGTGTACTGTCCCCATCGCTGTCCACTGCCTAATGTCCACTCTCCCCATTACTGTCCACTAATGTCCACTGTCCCTGCCCACTGCCACTCTCCCATGTCCAATGTGTACTGTCCCCATCACTGTCCACTGCCTAATGTCCACTCTCCCCGTCACTGTCCACTAATGTCCACTATCCCTGCCCACTGCCACTCTCCCATGTCCAATGTGTACTGTCCCCATCGCTGTCCACTGCCTAATGTCCACTCTCCCCGTCACTGTCCACTAATGTCCACTGACCCTGCCCACTGCCACTCTCCCATGTCCAATGTGTACTGTCCCCATCGCTGTCCACCGTCGAATGTCCACTCTCCCCGTCACTGTCCGCTAATGTCCACTGTCCCTGCCCACTGCCAGTCTCCCATGTCTAATGTGTACTGTCCCCATCACTGTCCACTGCCTAATGTCCACTCTCCCCGTCACTGTCCACTAATGTCCACTGTCCCTGCCCACTGCCAGTCTCCCATGTCCAATGTGTACTGTCCCCATCGCTGTCCACCGTCGAATGTCCACTCTCCCCGTCACTGTCCACTAATGTCCACTGTCCCTGCCCACTGCCAGTCTCCCATGTCCAATGTGTACTGTCCCCATCGCTGTCCACTGCCTAATGTCCACTCTCCCCGTCACTGTCCACTAATGTCCACTGTCCCTGCCCACTGCCACTCTCCCATGTCCAATGTGTACTGTCCCCATCGCTGTCCACTGCCTAATGTCCACTCTCCCCATTACTGTCCACTAATGTCCACTGTCCCTGCCCACTGCCACTCTCCCATGTCCAATGTGTACTGTCCCCATCGCTGTCCACCGTCGAATGTCCACTCTCCCCGTCACTGTCCACTAATGTCCACTGTCCCTGCCCACTGCCACTCTCCCATGTCCAATGTGTACTGTCCCCATCGCTGTCCACTGCCTAATGTCCACTCTCCCCATTACTGTCCACTAATGTCCACTGTCCCTGCCCACTGCCACTCTCCCATGTCCAATGTGTACTGTCCCCATCGCTGTCCACCGTCGAATGTCCACTCTCCCCGTCACTGTCCACTAATGTCCACTGTCCCTGCCCACTGCCACTCTCCCATGTCCAATGTGTACTGTCCCCATCGCTGTCCACTGCCTAATGTCCACTCTCCCCGTCACTGTCCACTACTGTCCACTGTCCCTGCCCACTGCCACTCTCCCATGTCCAATGTGTACTGTCCCATCGCTGTCCACTGCCTAATGTCCACTCTCCCCGTCACTGTCCACTAATGTCCACTGTCCCTGCCCACTGCCACTCTCCCATGTCCAATGTGTACTGTCCCCATCGCTGTCCACTGCCTAATGTCCACTCTCCCCACTACTGTCCACTAATGTCCACTGTCCCTGCCCACTGCCACTCTCCCATGTCCAATGTGTACTGTCCCCATCGCTGTCCACTGCCTAATGTCCACTCTCCCCGTCACTGTCCACTAATGTCCACTGTCCCTGCCCACTGCCACTCTCCCATTTCCAATGTGTACTGTCCCCATCGCTGTCCACTGCCTAATGTCCACTCTCCCCGTCACTGTCCACTAATGTCCACTGTCCCTGCCCACTGCCACTCTCCCATGTCCAATGTGTACTGTCCCCATCGCTGTCCACTGCCTAATGTCCACTCTCCCCGTCACTGTCCACTAATGTCCACTGTCCCTGCCCACTGCCACTCTCCCATGTCCAATGTGTACTGTCCCCATCGCTGTCCACTGCCTAATGTCCACTCTCCCCATTACTGTCCACTAATGTCCACTGTCCCTGCCCACTGCCACTCTCCCATGTCCAATGTGTACTGTCCCCATCGCTGTCCACCGTCGAATGTCCACTCTCCCCGTCACTGTCCACTAATGTCCACTGTCCCTGCCCACTGCCACTCTCCCATGTCCAATGTGTACTGTCCCCATCGCTGTCCACTGCCTAATGTCCACTCTCCCCGTCACTGTCCACTAATGTCCACTGTCCCTGCCCACTGCCAGTCTCCCATGTCCAATGTGTACTGTCCCCATCGCTGTCCACTGCCTAATGTCCACTCTCCCCACTACTGTCCACTAATGTCCACTGTCCCTGCCCACTGCCACTCTCCCATGTCCAATGTGTACTGTCCCCATCGCTGTCCACTGCCTAATGTCCACTCTCCCCATTACTGTCCACTAATGTCCACTGTCCCTGCCCACTGCCACTCTCCCATGTCCAATGTGTACTGTCCCCATCGCTGTCCACTGCATAATGTCCACTCTCCCCGTCACTGTCCACTAAAGTCCACTGTCCCTGCCCACTGCCAGTCTCCCATGTCCAATGTGTACTGTCCCCATCGCTGTCCACTGCCTAATGTCCACTCTCCCCACTACTGTCCACTAATGTCCACTGTCCCTGCCCACTGCCACTCTCCCATGTCCAATGTGTACTGTCCCCATCGCTGTCCACTGCCTAATGTCCACTCTCCCCATTACTGTCCACTAATGTCCACTGTCCCTGCCCACTGCCACTCTCCCATGTCCAATGTGTACTGTCCCCATCGCTGTCCACTGCCTAATGTCCACTCTCCCCGTCGCTGTCCACCAATGTCCACTGTCCCTGCCCACTGCCACTCTCCCATGTCCAATGTGTACTGTCCCCATCGCTGTCCACTGCCTAATGTCCACTCTCCCCGTCACTGTCCACTAATGTCCACTGTCCCTGCCCACTGCCACTCTCCCATGTCCAATGTGTACTGTCCCCATCGCTGTCCACTGCCTAATGTCCACTCTCCCCGTCACTGTCCACTAATGTCCACTGTCGCTGCCCACTGCCAGTCTCCCATGTCCAATGTGTACTGTCCCCATCGCTGTCCACTGCCTAATGTCCACTCTCCCCGTCACTGTCCACTAATGTCCAGTCCCTGCCCACTGCCACTCTCCCATGTCCAATGTGTACTGTCCCCATCGCTGTCCACTGCCTAATGTCCACTCTCCCCATTACTGTCCACTAATGTCCACTGTCCCTGCCCACTGCCACTCTCCCATGTCCAATGTGTACTGTCCCCATCGCTGTCCACTGCCTAATGTCCACTCTCCCCACTACTGTCCACCAATGTCCACTGTCCCTGCCCACTGCCACTCTCCCATGTCCAATGTGTACTGTCCCCATCGCTGTCCACTGCATAATGTCCACTCTCCCCATTACTGTCCACTAATGTCCACTGTCCCTGCCCACTGCCACTCTCCCATGTCCAATGTGTACTGTCCCCATCGCTGTCCACTGCCTAATGTCCACTCTCCCCATTACTGTCCACTAATGTCCAGTCCCTGCCCACTGCCACTCTCCCATGTCCAATGTGTACTGTCCCCATCGCTGTCCACTGCCTAATGTCCACTCTCCCCGTCACTGTCCACTAAAGTCCACTGTCCCTGCCCACTGCCAGTCTCCCATGTCCAATGTGTACTGTCCCCATCGCTGTCCACTGCCTAATGTCCACTCTCCCCGTCACTGTCCACTAATGTCCACTGTCGCTGCCCACTGCCAGTCTCCCATGTCCAATGTGTACTGTCCCCATCACTGTCCACTGCCTAATGTCCACTCTCCCCGTCACTGTCCACCAATGTCCACTGTCCCTGCCCACTGCCACTCTCCCATGTCCAATGTGTACTGTCCCCATCACTGTCCACTGCCTAATGTCCACTCTCCCCGTCACTGTCCACTAATGTCCACTGTCCCTGCCCACTGCCAGTCTCCCATGTCCAATGTGTACTGTCCCCATCGCTGTCCACTGCCTAATGTCCACTCTCCCCGTCACTGTCCACTAATGTCCACTGTCCCTGCCCACTGCCACTCTCCCATGTCCAATGTGTACTGTCCCCATCGCTGTCCAAGGCCTAATGTCCACTCTCCCCATTACTGTCCACTAATGTCCACTGTCGCTGCCCACTGCCAGTCTCCCATGTCCAATGTGTACTGTCCCCATCGCTGTACACTGCCTAATGTCCACTCTCCGCGTCACTGTCCACTAATGTCCACTGTCCCTGCCCACTGCCACTCTCCCATGTCTAATGTGTACTGTCCCCATCACTGTCCACTGCCTAATGTCCACTCTCCCCGTCACTGTCCACTAATGTCCACTGTCGCTGCCCACTGCCACTCTCCCATGTACAATGTGTACTGTCCCCATCGCTGTCCACCGTCGAATGTCCACTCTCCCCGTCACTGCCCACTAATGTCCACTGTCCCTGCCCACTGCCAGTCTCCCATGTCCAATGTGTACTGTCCCCATCGCTGTCCACTGCCTAATGTCCACTCTCCCCGTCACTGTCCACTAATGTCCACTGTCCCTGCCCACTGCCAGTCTCCCATGTCCAATGTGTTCTGTCCCCATCGCTGTCCACTGCCTAATGTCCACTCTCCCCGTCACTGTCCACTAATGTCCACTGTCCCTGCCCACTGCCACTCTCCCATGTCCAATGTGTACTGTCCCCATCGCTGTCCACTGCCTAATGTCCACTCTCCCCGTCACTGTCCACTAATGTCCACTGTCCCTGCCCACTGCCACTCTCCCATGTCCAATGTGTACTGTCCCCATCGCTGTCCACTGCCTAATGTCCACTCTCCCCGTCACTGTCCACTAATGTCCACTGTCCCTGCCCACTGCCACTCTCCCATGTCCAATGTGTACTGTCCCCATCGCTGTCCACTGCCTAATGTCCACTCTCCCCGTCACTGTCCACTAATGTCCACTGTCCCTGCCCACTGCCACTCTCCCATGTCCAATGTGTACTGTCCCCATCGCTGTCCACTGCCTAATGTCCACTCTCCCCGTCACTGTCCACTAATGTCCACTGTCCCTGCCCACTGCCACTCTCCCATGTCCAATGTATACTGTCCCCATCGCTGTCCACTGCCTAATGTCCACTCTCCCCATTACTGTCCACTAATGTCCACTGTCCCTGCCCACTGCCAGTCTCCCATGTCCAATGTGTACTGTCCCCATCGCTGTCCACTGCCTAATGTCCACTCTCCCCGTCACTGTCCACTAATGTCCACTGTCGCTGCCCACTGCCACTCTCCCATGTCCAATGTGTACTGTCCCCATCGCTGTCCACCGTCGAATGTCCACTCTCCCCGTCACTGTCCACTAATGTCCACTGTCCCTGCCCACTGCCAGTCTCCCATGTCCAATGTGTACTGTCCCCATCGCTGTCCACTGCCTAATGTCCACTCTCCCCGTCACTGTCCACTAATGTCCACTGTCCCTGCCCACTGCCACTCTCCCATGTCCAATGTGTACTGTCCCCATCGCTGTCCACTGCCTAATGTCCACTCTCCCCATTACTGTCCACTAATGTCCACTGTCCCTGCCCACTGCCACTCTCCCATGTCCAGTGTGTACTGTCCCCATCGCTGTCCACTGCCTAATGTCCACTCTCCCCATTACTGTCCACTAATGTCCAGTCCCTGCCCACTGCCACTCTCCCATGTCCAATGTGTACTGTCCCCATCGCTGTCCACTGCCTAATGTCCACTCTCCCCATTACTGTCCACCAATGTCCACTGTCCCTGCCCACTGCCACTCTCCCGTGTCCAATGTGTACTGTCCCCATCGCTGTCCACCGCCTAATGTCCACTCTCCCCATTACTGTCCACCAATGTCCACTAGCGGCCACGCTCCCTATCACTGCCCACTGACTAATGTCCACTGTACCTTTCGGAAGGGGGGGGGGCTACGGCTCCCTCCTGGGGCCAAAATTCCTCCTTTCATTCGGGCGTTTTGCAAAGTTTCTCTTCTCCCGTCAACCCCTCCCCCCCAACAAAGGAAGAGTCGCGGGGGGGGGGGAGGTTGGGGGCTACGGCTGCCCGCTCGGGCCAAATTGCCTCCATTCGCGTGCCTCTATTCTCCTTTCACACACACCCCCCCCCCCCGTTACTCTGGGGAGAGACGGGGTGCTACGGCTCCCTGCTGGGGCCAAAACTCCTCCCTTCGAGCGAGCGTTTTGTGAAGCTTCTCTGCTCCCGTTCCCCCCCCCAAAACAGGGAATTACGGGGGGGTGGGGGGACTACGGCTCCCTGCTGGGGCCAAAACTCCACCCTTCGAGCGAGCGTTTTGTGAAGCTTCTCTTCTCCCGTTCCCCAACCCCCAAAACAGGGAATTACGGGGGGTGGGGGGGGACTACGGCTCCCTGCTCGGGTCAAAAGTCCTTCCGTCACGCGCGCGAGGGAACGTTTCCCGGGGGCTTCTCCGCTCCCCTCCTCTCCCTACACCAGAGGGGGTGGGTTGGAGCTACGGCTCGAAGTTGCGGCCAAAACTCCTTTTTTTGAAGCGCGCGCGCGAGCGTTACTCTGTGCTTCCTGTCGCCCTAAACCAGAAGTGGGGGGGGGCCTAAGGTTCGCCGTTGGGGCCAAAATTCCTGTTTTAAAGCGCACGCGCGGGTTTCTCGGCTCTTCCTTTCTTCCTCCCGCCCCACACGGGGATGGTGAAGGGGGAGCTACGGCTCACCACTGGGGCCAAAACTCCTCGCTACAAGTGCGCGCGAGCGTTTCTCCGCTCTTCCTAACTTCTGCCCCAAAAGGGGATGGGGGAGAGGGAGCTACGGCTCTTCGCTGGGGTCAAAACTCCTTCCTTCACGCGCGCGCGAGCGTTGCTCGGCACCTCCCTTCTTCCTTCCGCCCCTCACGGGAGTGGTGGAGGGGGAGCTACGGCTCTCCGCTGGGGCCAAAACTCCTCCCTACAAGCGCGCGCGAGCGTTTCTCGGCTCTTCCTGTCTACCTTCCGCCCCAAACGGGGATGGTGAAGGGAGAGCGACGGCTCCCCGCTGGGGTCAAAACTCCTCCCTTCACGCGCGCGGGAGCGTTACTCGGCGCCTCCTTTCTTCCTCCCGCCCCACACGGGGAAGGGGGAGGGGGAGCTACGGCTCTCCGCTGTGGCCAAAAGTCCTCCCTAAAAGTGCGCGCGAACGTTTCTCGGCTCTTCCTTTCTTCCTTCCGCCCAAAACGGGGATGGGAGAGGGGGAGCTACGGCTCTCCGCTGGGGCCAAAACTCCTTTCACGCGCGCGCGAGCGTTACCCGGCGCTTCATTTCTTCCTTCCGCCCCACACGGGGATTCTGGGGGGGGGGGAACTACGGCTCCCCGGTGGGGTCAAAACTCCTGTCTTCCGCCCCACACGGGGACGGAGGAGGGGGAGCTACGGCTCTGCGCTGGGGCCAAAACTCCTCCCTACAACTGCGCGCGAGCATCACTCAGCGCTTCCCTTCTTCCTTCCGCCCCACACGGGGACGGGGGAGAGGGAACTACGGCTGTCCACTGGGGCCAAAACTCCTCCTTTAACGCGCGCGCGCGCGTTACCCGGCGCTTCATTTCTTCCTTCCGCCCCACACGGGAATTCGGGGGCGGCGGGGGAACTACGGCTCCCCGGTGGGGTCAAAACTCTCTTCCGCCCCACACGGGGACGGGGGAAGGGGAACTACGGCTCCTCGGTGGGGTCAAAACTCCCCTCTTCCGCCCCACAGGGGGACGGGGAGGGGCAACTACGGCTCCCCGGTGGGGTCAAAACTCCTCTCTTCCGCCCCACACGGGGACGGAGGAAGGGGAGCTACGGCTCCCCGGTGGGGTCAAAACTCCTCTCTTCCGCCCCACACGGGAACGGGGGAAGGGGAGCTACGGCTCCCCGGTGGGGTCAAAACTCCTCTCTTCCGCCCCACACGGGGACGGGGGAACGGGAACTACGGCTCACCGGTGGGGTCAAAACTCCTCTCTTCCGCCCCACACGGGGACGGGGAAGCTACGGCTCCCCGGTGGGGTCAAAACTCCCCTCTTCCGCCCCACACGGGTACGGGGGAGCTACGGCTCACCGCTGGGGTCAAAACTCCTGCCTTCACGCACTTTTCCCCTCCCTGCAGTGACTGGAGGGGCTACGGGTCGCGGCTGGGGCCAAACCTCCGGTGTTGCCGGGGGTTGTGGGGGTGTCGGGGTCGGGTTTTGGGGGGTCGCGACTCACTTGAGGTAGAAGACGGCGATGAGGACGCGGCAGCGGTCGTCGCGGCAGCGCACCTTGCGCAGGTACGTGCGCAGCGGGCCGCCCTCCTCCACCAGCGACGCGTTCGTCGCCGCCACGTACAGCGTCCGCCAGAAGCCCTCCACCTGCCGCCGCGGGGGGCGGGGGGGGGAGGGGAGACACGCCGCGTCACGCACGCCACGTCACGCACGCGCGCACGCCACGTCACGCACGTACGCCACGTCACGCACGCGAGCGCGGCCGCGAGTTCGAATCCTGCCGCGTTCCCGGAGGGCACGCCCCCCCCCTCTCGCGCCTGATTGACAGGCGGCCGCAGGACTCGAACCCAGCGCCCACCGGTCCCCGGCTCTGTCTGCCTGACGCCGTCCCTGATAGCCCAGGCTGGACCCCGGTCTTTCCACGCTGGAGCTCGCTCTCAAGCCCTGGTCGGATTCGAACCCGCGACCCGGTACCTCGGTTTCCCTGTCCTGGGCTCTGTCTGCCTGACTGATAGCCCAGGCTAGACCCATCGTTCCCTTTCTGACACGGAACTCACTCTCAAGCCGTGGTCTGGATTCGAACCCGCCACCGCGTGCCTCGGTTTCCCCGGTCCTGGGCTCTGTCTCCCTGACGCCGTCCCTGATAGCCCAGGCTGGACCCAGTCTTCTCACTCAGAGCTCGCTCTCAAGCCCTGGTCGAATTCGAACCCACGACCCGGTACCTCGGTTTCCCTGTCCTGGGCTCTGCTTGTCGACCTCACTGATAGCCCAGGCTGGACCCGGTCTTCTCACTCAGAGCTCGCTCTCAAGCCCTGGGCGGATTCGAACCCGCGACTCGGTATCTGTCTTTCCCCGCTCCTGGGCTATCTCCCTGTCGCCCTCACCGATAGCCCAGGCTAGACCCATTCTTCCCTCTCTGACACGGAACTCCCTCTGAACCGTGGACAGGATTCGAACCCAGCACCCCTTGCCTCGGTTTCCCCGGTCGTGGGCTCTGTCTGCCTCACGCCATCCGTGGTAGCCCAGGCTGGACCTGGTCTTCTCACTCGGAGCTCGCTCTCAAGCCCTGGTCGGATTCGAACCCGCGACCCGGTGTCTGCCTTTCCCCGCTCCTGGGCTATCTCCCTGTCGCCCTCACCGATAGCCCAGGCTAGACCCATTCTTTCTTCTCTGACACAGAACTCGCTCTCAAGCCGTGGTCTGGATTCGAACCCGCCACCCCTTGCCTCGGTTTCCCCGTTCCTAGGCCCTGTCCGCCTGACGACCTCCCTGATAGCCCAGGCTGGACCCATTCCCTGCATCCTCAGACAGAGGTCTCTCGCCCTCAAGCCCTGGCTGGATTCGAACCCGCCACCCCGTGCCTCGGTTTCCCCTGTCCCGGGCTCTGACCCCGTGCCTGTTTCTGCGGGCCTGACCAGTGTCCTCCGTGGTAGCCCAGGCTGGACCCTTTCTCCTCACGAAACTCCCTCTGAAGCCCTGGTCGGATTCGAACCCGCCACCGCGTGCCTCGGTTTCCCCTGGCCTGGTCTATGTGTGCCTGACGCCCTCCCTGATAGCCCAGGCTGGACCCGGTCTTCTCACACAGAGTTCATGCTCAAGCCTGGCTGGATTCGAACCCGCCACCCCGTGCCTCAGTTTCCCCAGTCCTGGATTCTATCTGCCTGAGTCCCTCCCTGACAGCCCAGGCTGGACCACTTCTTCCCTTCCTCGCACAGAGGTCTCTCTCCCTCAAGCCCTGTCTGGATTCGAACCCGCCGCCCCGTGCCTCGGTTTCCCCGTCCCCGCGTTCTGTCTGCCTGACGCCCTCCCAGATAGCCCAGGCTGGACCCCGTCATCCTATGATCACTCGCTCTGAAGCCCTGGCTGGATTCGAACCCGCCACCCCGCGCCTCCATATCCCCCAGCGCCGCACTTACCTGGGCCTCAAGCCCCCCTCGGTAGCCCAGGCTGGACCCCGCGCCTCAGTTTACCCCACCCACCGCGCCCTCACCCCCGGGACTCGCCCCCCCGTAGCCCTGGCAGGATTCGAACTTGCGACCGCGCGCCTCGGTTTCCCCGGGCTGGACCGTCCGATGCCTCCCCGGGCACCTACCGAGAGCCAGCGGGACCCGAACCCGGGACCCCCCCCCTCACCTGCCCCTCCCCCGTGCCTCAGTTTCCCCGTTCCTGCCTCGCCCCCCCTCGCCGGTGTAGCCCAGGCTGGACCCCCGGCGGAACACTCCGCTGCAGGCAGGATTCGAACTCGCCACCCTCCCCCCAACCCCGCCACGTAGCCCAGGCTAGACCCTCCAGCCCTCACGTGGAACTCACGGCCCTCCAAAAGCCGCGGGGCGGGATTCGAACCCGCGACCCCTGCCAAGAAAAAAAGAAAAAAAAAAAAAAACGGGCTCGTGCCTCAGTTTCCCCACCTTTTCCCAGGGGATCTGGGGGACCACCGCCTCGCAGGCCGGGAGCGACCCGAACCCCAACAACAGCAGCAGCAGCAGCAGCGGGAGGAAGAGGTGGGGGAGGGGCGGCGGCGGGTGGGGGAGGGGCGGCCGCGAGGGCGTCGTGCGCGTGCGCGTGTCCATGGCAACGGCGGCGGCGGAGTACCGGGGGAGAAGGTTCTGGAAGGTTCCGGAAGCGCCGCGCTTCATTTATAACCGTCCCGCCCCTCCCCCACCTCCCCCTCGCTAAGCCCCGCCCACCGACTTCCGGTGTGTGGGGGGAGGGGCGGTTGGGGGAGGGGCGGCCGGGAGAGGGTGGGGGAGGGGCGACGTCGTTTTTTTTTTTAATTTATTTATTTATTTCTGTCCTTATTTTGATTTGTTTCTGTTTTTTTATTATTTTTTATTTCGCTTTTCCGGTTTTCTCCTTTTATTTTAATTTTAATTTAATTTAATTTAATTTTTATTTATTTATCTATGGATTTTTGTTTTACTTTTCGGATTTTCCCGTTCTGTTTTATTTTATTTTAATTTTTTTTTATTTTTTGTTTTTTTTTTATTTTTTTATTTTTTTGATTTATCTTTTTTAACTTTTTTCTTAATTTTTAGTTGTCATTTTCCGCGACTCGTTGCATTCTAAATCCTCCTAATTTTGCTTTTTCGCCCTCCCGGGTTTCATATTTTATCTCATTTTTTTTTTGAAATCTTGTTTTGTTGTTTTTTTACTGTATTTTTGTTTATTTTCTTTCATTTCTCACTCGTTTTTCTTTTTTCTCTTCGATTAAACCCAATTATATAATTATTATTATTTTTATTTATTTTTTTTTTTTGCAATTTTATTTTGCTGATTTCCGTTCGTTGCGCCCTGACGGATTTCTTATTTTCTTTGAAATTTTTCAATTTGTTTAATTTTATTCATTTTTATTTTTATTTATTTTTTTTTTTGAGAATTTTATTTTGGCTGTTTTTGCGTTTCAGCTCGTTGATTTTATTTCATTTATTAGTTTTAATTTTCCGGTTTCCTCCTTTTATTTTAAATCTTTTTTGTTTTGGTTTTCATCCTCCCTGATTTCATATTTTATTAATTTCATGTTTTCATTTTATTTTATTTTATTTTATTATTTTATTTTATTTTTTAAATTTAATGTTTATTTTTATTTTATTTATTTCATATTTTACTTCATGTCCCGATCTCGTATTTTCCGTTGTTTGCTGTATTTTGATTCATATAATTTTAATTTTTACTCATTTTCCTCCTCGCCCTTCAATGTAATTCATTATTTTTGCGTTTTGCACATAATTTTGTTCTGTTTATTTCGACGGTTTTCATCTTTTCAATTTGCTTATTTTTAACCGTTTTTGAATTTATTTTATTTCTTTTTCGAATTTTTTTTCTATTTTCGTTCATTTTGATTTTATTTTTATTTCCCTTTGACCGTTTTCATTTTTTCAATTTTTCCAGTTTGCTTACTTTTAACGTTTTTTGAATTTATTTCATTTTATTCTGAAATTTATTTTCTATTTCGTTCATTTTGATTTTATTTTTATTTTTTAACTTATTTAATTCAATTCCTTTTTTTTTCTTTTTTTAAATTTTACTTCGGTTTTCACGTTTTATTTTTTTTTTAATTTTATTCATTTATTTTTTTTACTTCGGCTTTTTTTTTTCACATTTTTCTCTTATCTGTTTAATTTAATTTTTTTCCGGCTGTTTTCATATTATTATTATTATTATTATTAATTAATTTTTTTTTTTTTTTGCCTTTTTTGGCCGTTTTTACAATTTTACTTTTTCTGCTCATTTCCCGTCTCGTTTAAAGTTTTAACTTTGTTCTTTCACTTTTTTTTTTTTTTTTATTGTTTCCTCAGGTTTGTTTTTTTTTTTTTAAATTTCATATAATTTGGAATTTTTAATTTTCTCCCTCCCTGTTTACACTTTCGTGCTCTAATTTTCTTCGGATGTCGTCGAATTTGCTTCTTTTTTTAAAAAACCCGGTTTCATTTTATTTTATTTATTTATTTTATTTTATTTATTTTTTTTTTAATTTTTATTAACATTTTCCATGAACGTTTCATCTTTTTTTTTAAATCGTTAAATCTTCACGGTTTTTACTTCGTCTGTAAAAAAAAATTTTTTTTAAAAAAATCTCTTTTATCTTCATTTTATTTATTTCCTGTTTTCTTTTTTTTTTTTTTAATTTATTTACTTTTGATGAAATCAGTGCACGTTACATCTTTTTTCTTATTTTTCTTATTTTACGTTTTTTTTTTTTGTCCGTTTTGTTTGTCTTAATTTCAATTTTTTTTGGTTGCTTGTGTGAAGTTGAATATTTTATTTATTTTTATTATTATTATTTTTTTTAATTTTAAACGTCATTTCATGAGTTGAGGGAAAAATAACACAAAAGAAAAATCCCTGTGTTATTTTGCTTTATTTCATTTTCTTATTTTTTTTTTAATTTCCCCACTTAAAATTTCATGGAATCTTCTCATTTATTCTGTCGTTTTTTTTTTTTGTTTTTTTTTTTTTAATTTTATTTCTTTAATTTTGTTTTTAAAGTTTTAATTTTATTTTTTTAATTTTATTTTTAAAGTTTTAATTTTATTTTTTCAATTTTATTTTTAAAGTTTGATTGATTTTGTTAAAAACCTGCGATTCACCTTAAAAAAATTTTTTTTTTCAGTCTCTTATTTTACATCGTTATTTAAAATTTTTTAAAAAAAATATCTGTTTCGGTTTATTTCACTTCTTATTTTTATTTGCAGGTTTGTTTTGACTTTACATCATTACTGCAAAAAAAAAAATATATCAATTTTTTTTTCATTTATTTCCAGTGTTTTTTTAGGTTAAAAAACTCCAATTTCTTGATTTTACTTTTTTTTTCATTTCATTGGATTCAGTCTTTTAACCTTCGTCCTAAACCATCTTGAAACGTCTAAATCTCTTTTGGGTTAAATTTCACCAGAAAAAGGGCAAAGAAAAAAAAATATATGCAAAAAATAAATTCCAACAAATCTGCTTTTTAGTTTTATTTTCCGTTTCCTGAAAATCAAAATTCAATTTCCTTGATTATTTCATTTATTTGCTTATTTCGGGTCAATAAACCTCATTTCAGTTCCTTAATTTATTTTTTTTTTAATGATTTCATTCCACTTTATTTCATTTTACTTCAATATATTTTATTTTATTTTCCTTTAGCTTAATTTACTTTATTTTTCTTTATATTATTTTACTTTAGTTTCCTTCATTTTGTTTTATTTTACTTTATTTATTTATTTTTACTTTATTTAATTTTACTTTACCTTTTTTATTATACTTTATTTCACTTTACTGTATTTTATTTTATTTTGATTTATTTTATTTTACTTTAATTTGCTTTATTTTTTTTTACTTTCTTTTATTTTGTTTTACTTCATTTCATTTTACTTTACTATGTTTTATTTCATTTTACTTCACTTTATTTTATTTTACTTTGTTTTGTTATTTTACTTTATTTCATTTAATTTTACGTTTTATTTTATTTTACTTTATTATTTTAGTTTATATTACTTTATCTTTTTTACTTTTTATTTTACTTTATTTTATTATTTTACTTTATTTCATTTTATTTTACGTTTTATTTTATTTTACTTTATTTTATTATTTTAGTTTATATTACTTTATCTTTTTAATTTTTTTTTTTTACTTTATTTTATTATTTTACTTTGTGTTACTTTATTTTCTTTTTACTTTTTATTTTACTTCATTTTATTATTTTACTTTATGTTACTTTATTTTTTTTTACTTTTTATTTTACTGCATTTTATTATTTTACTTTATGTTACTTTACTTTTTTTTACTTTTTATTTTACTTTTATTATTTTACTTTATGTTACTTTATTTTCTTTTTACTTTTTATTTTACTTCATTTTATTATTTTACTTTGTGTTACTTTGTTTTCTTTTTACTTTTTATTTTACTTCATTTTATTATTTTACTTTATGTTACTTTATTTTTTTTACTTTTTATTTTACTTCATTTTATTATTTTACTTTATGTTACTTTATTTTCTTTTTACTTTTTATTTTACTTTATTTTATTATTTTACTTTATTTTTTTTACTTTTTATTTTACTTTTATTATTTTACTTTATGTTCCTTTATTTTCTTTTTACTTTTTATTTTACTTCATTTTATTATTTTACTTTGTATTACTTTATTTTTTTTTACTTTTTATTTTACTTTATTTTATTTTCTTTATTTTATTTATTTTATTTTATATATTCCTTTTATTATTTTTTTTTTTTTTCGGCCTCTTCTGTTGACTCTGTTTCTTCCTCTGTTTGACTTTTTGTTTGCTCCTCTCGTAAAATCTTTATTTTCGCCCCGGTTTACGTCATTTTCCGTATTTTCCCCCCCGGCAACAAATAACTTTTATTTTATCTGCCCGGCCGGTCGTCTCGGTTTATTGGACTTCGGTAAACTCTCGTGTCCTCTCATCAAATATTGAAATATTGTCTTTTTTTTTTTTTAATTGTTATTTTACGTCATTTGCTCCTTTTTTTTTAAGTCAAGTTCTTGCCCTTAAATTAATGATTCACTTCATTAGTTCCTATTATTTTTTTTTTGTTCTTTTTTTTCTTTGCTCGTATCACGTCATTTTAAACCGTTCATTCCGTTAAAAAAAAAAATCCTCATTTCTCCTCATTTTATTCATTTATTTCAATATATATATATATATATATATATATTTTTTTTTTTTTTTAGTTATTTTATTTCGATTTTTTAATTTCTTAAAATTTTGGGTCGTCTCACTCAGTTCGCCTCAGCCAGCGTCGTTTTATTTAATTTTTATTTTTTTATTTATTTCATCCATTTCTTTAATTACCCCTCGTTTTTTTACAACTCCCTCCATGAGATGCCCTCGTTTTACGACATTTTACGCCATTTTATTTAATTCATTTCATTGCACAGATTCATTGAAGGTCGTTTTAAATAATTCCCTTTTATTAAGTGGATTCATTATTCGTCATTTCATGTCATACGCTGTATCGAATGGCTGTATTTTTTGTATTAAATAAATTATATATAGAGGACGCTGTATTTTTTGTATTAAATAAATTATATATAAAGTACGCTGTATTTTCTGTATTAAATAAATTATATATAGAGGACGCTGTATTTTTGGTATTAAGTAAATTATATATAGAGGACGCTGTATTTTTTGTATTAAATTAATTATATATAAAGTACACTGTATTTTCTGTATTAAATAAATTATATGTAGAGTACGCTGTATTTTCTGTATTAAATAAATTATATATACAGGACGCTGTATTTTTGGATTAAATAAATTATATATAGAGGACGCTGTATTTTCTGTATTAAATAAATTATATGTAGAGGACGCTGTATTTTTGTATTAAATAAATTATATACAGAGGACGCTGTATTTTCTGTATTAAATAAATTATATATAGAGGACGCTGTATTTTTGTATTAAATAAATTATATGTAGAGGACGCTGTATTTTCTGTATCAAATAAATTATATATAGAGGACGCTGTATTTTTTGTATTAAATAAATTATATATAGAGGACGCTGTATTTTTGGTATTAAATAAATTATATATACAGGTCGCTGTATTTTGTGTATTAAATAAATTATATATATAGAGGACGCTGGATTTTTTGTATTAAATATATTATATATAGAGGACGCTGTATTTTGTGTATTAAATATATTATATATAGAGTACGCTGTATTTTCTGTATTAAATAAATTATATATAGAGGACGCTGTATTTTCTGTATTAAATAAATTATATATAGAGGACGCTGTATTTTTGTATTAAATAAATTTTATAAAGTACACTGTATTTTTGGTATTAAGTAAATTATATATAGAGTATGCGGTATTTTTGGTACTAAATAAATTTTATAGAGGACGCTGTATTTTCTGTATTAAATAAATTATATATACAGGTCGCTGTATTTTTTGTATTAAATAAATTTTATAAAGTACACTGTATTTTTGGTATTAAGTAAATTATATAGAGAGGACGCTGTATTTTTGTATTAAATAAATTATATGTAGAGTACACTGTATTTTTTGTATTAAGTAAATTATATATAGGACGCTGTATTTTGTGTATTAAGTAAATTATATATAGAGAGGACGCTGTATTTTTGGTATTAAATAAATTATATATAGAGGACGCTGTATTTTCTGTATTAAATAAATTTTATAAAGTACACTGTATTTTTGGTATTAAGTAAATTATATATAGAGTACGCTGTGTTTTTTGTATTAAATAAATTATATATAGAGGACGCTGTATTTTCTGTATTAAATAAATTATATATAGAGGACGCTGTATTTTCTGTATTAAATAAATTATATATAGAGGACGCTGTGTTTTCTGTATTAAATAAATTATATACAGAGGACGCTGTATTTTGTGTATTAAATAAATTATATGTAGAGGACGCTGTATTTTCTGTATTAAGTAAATTATATATAGAGGACACTGTATTTTCTGTATTAAATTATATATAGAGAACGCTGTATTTTCTGTATTAAATAAATTTTATAAAGTACACTGTATTTTTGGTATTAAGCAAATTATATATAGAGGACGCTGTATTTTTGTATTAAATAAATTATATGTAGAGTACGCTGTATTTTTTGTATTAAATAAATTTTGTAAAGTACACTGTATTTTTGGTATTAAGCAAATTTTATATAGAGTACGCTGTATTTTTGTATTAAATAAATTATATATAGAGGACGCTGTATTTTTGGATTAAATAAATTATATATAGAGGATGCTGTATTTTTTGTATTAAATAAATTTTATAAAGTACGCTGTATTTTTTGTATTAAATAAATTATATATAGAGGACGCTGGATTTTCTGTATTAAATAAATTTTATAAAGTACACTGTATTTTCTGTATTAAATAAATTTTATAAAGTACGCTGTATTTTTTGTATTAAATAAATTATATGTAGAGGACACTGTATTTTTTGTATTAAGTAAATTATATAGAGAGGACGCTGTGTTTTTTGTATTAAATAAATTTCATAGAGTACGTTGTGTTTTTTGTATTAAATAAATTTTATAAAGTACAGTGTATTTTCTGTATTAAATAAATTTTACAGAGTACGCTGTATTTTCTGTATTAAATAAATTTTACAGAGTACGCTGTATTTTCTGTATTAAATAAATTTCATAGGGTACGCTGTGTTTTCGGTATCAAGTAAATTTTTTGTATGAAATAGCTGCATTTTAGGACATTTTACGTCATTTCATTTGATAGGTTCAATAACTCTCGTTTTACGTGGCCCGCTGCCTTAAGTAGCTGCTTTTTGGGTCATTTTACGTGATTTAATTCATTTCATTAAATAGACCCATTATACGTGATTTTAAATAATACGCTGTATTAAACACCTGCATTTCACATTATTTTGATTTAATTAATTTCATTAAATCGACTCATTATACGTGATTTTAAAAAATACGCTGTATTAATCACCAGCATTTCACATTATTTTGATTTAATTCCTCTCATTAAATAGACCCATTATACGTGATTTTAAATAACACACTGTGTTAAAAACCTGCATTTCACATTATTTTGATTTAATTAATTTCATTAAATCGACTCATTATACGTGATTTTAAATAACACGCTGTATTAAACACCTGCATTTCACATTATTTTGATTTAATTAATTTCATTAAATCGAGTCATTAAACGTCATCTTATATAATACGCTGTATTAATCACCTGCATTTCACATTATTTTGATTTAATTACTCTCATTAAATCGACTCATTATACGTGATTTTAAATAACACGCTGTATTAAATACCTGCATTTTACATTTTTTTGATTTAATTAATTTCATTAAATCGAGTCATTAAATGTCATCTTATATAATACACTGTATTAATCACCTGCATTTCACATTATTTTGATTGAAATTCCTCTCATTAAATCGACGCATTATACGTGATTTTAAATAACACGCTGTATTAAATACCTGCATTTCGCATTATTTTGATTTAATTCCTCTCATTAAATAGATTCATGAAGCGTCATTTAATCTAATATAATGTATCAAACAGCTGCGTTTCATATCACTTAATTCATTCTATGTCACTCTACGTAACAAAGTGTACTAAATAACCTTCATTTCACGACATTTTACGTCACTCGATTTAACACATTTCATGGAATAGATTCACTGAAGCTCATTTTTTTATAATAAAGCGTATTAGATACGTACGTTTTACGACGTTTTACGTCATCTCCTCTAATAGATTCATTGTATTCCATTTTATGCAATAAACTGTATTAAACGCCTTCCTTTTGCGACATTTTACGTCATTTGAATTAATTCATGTCACTGAAGACGTGCATTAAACCTCATTTTCTATAATGTACTGTACTAAATACCTACGTTTTACGACGTTTTACGTCACCTCGATTGTCGTTGAATCGCTTCGCTTCACGTCGTTTCACGACACTTCATTTAACTCATCTCACTGAATAACATCGCTTTACGGCGTCTCGGCCGCGACGACAAAGAGCTCCGTTTTACGTCATTTCACGTCATTCATTGCCCGACACAGCGTCGCTTTACGGCAGCCTGCGTCCCTCATCTAACCCCCCCCCCCTTGCTTTCCGGACGAGCTTCGTTTTACGTCACTTTACGACATTTTTCAGTTCATTCGTGCCATTGAATTTCTTCGTTTTACGGTATCTTATCAAAGTCAGTAACTATCTAAACTTTGCTAATTTTCTCTAATCCGTTTCATTAGCTGGCTCGTTTCACGTCACTTAGGTCGTTTCATTGTGTTAAGCTCATTTTTACGTTTTTTTAACATTCATTACATTGGGCCGCTTCACTTTACGTCGTTTTACGTCACCTTGCTCCATTCATTTCACTCAATCCCTTCGCTTTACGTCCCTCGATTCACTTCCTGTAGGACGTCTTTACCGACGGCCGACTTTTATTATGTTTTAAAGGCACGGCGGCTTCCATTAACCCGCCCATTGCCCCACTCTGCCCGCGGTGGACGTTGCACCTAATGACATCCGGGTCTTTTTGTATTTCCCCTTTAATGAGCCCTGTTCCCCTCCCCCCGCACCCCCGATCCTGGGGTGAATATTGGGGGGCGTTGCGGCGTGGGTTCGAATCTCCCCAGTGTGCACATGACGTGAAGTAGCCCGGATGCACGCACGCACGCACGCACGTACACATCCGGGTTTTTTTTTTTTTCCTCCCTTTCTCTCTGCGATGTCCCTGTCGGGCCCTGGCGGAGATACCCGGATGCACGCACGCCGCCACATCCGGGTTCTAGTCTCACACGTCTGCACGCACACATCCGGGTACTCACGCACACATCCGGGTTTTTTGTTTTTTTTAAAGAAGCCTCGGGCGGGGATTCGAACTCACGTCACCTTGTTCCATTCATTTCATTCAATCCCTTCGCTTTACGTCCCTCGATTCACTTCCTGTAGGACGTCTTTACCGACGGCCGACTTTTATTATGTATTAAAGGCACGGCGGCTTCCATTAGCCCGCCCATTGCCCCCTTGTGTCCGCGGTGGACGTTGCCCGTAACGACATCCGGGTCTTTTGGTATTTCCCCTTTAATGAGCCCTGTTTCCCCCCCCCCCGCACCCCCGATCCTGGGGTGAATATTGGGGAGCGTTGCGCTGAGGGTTCGAATCTCCCCAGAGTGGACATGACGTGAAGTAGCCCGGATGCACGCACGCACGCACGCACGTACACATCCGGGTTTTTTTTTTTTTCCCCTTTCTCTCTGCGATGTCTGTGTCGGGCCCTGGCGGAGATACCCGGATGCACCCACGCCGCCCACATCCGGGTTCTTGTCTCGTACGTCTGCACGCACGCACGCACACATCCGGGTACTCACGCACACATCCGGGTTTTTTGTTTTTTTAAAGAAGCCCCGGCGGGGATTCGAACTCACTTCACCTTGTTCCATTCATTTCACTCAATCCCTTCGCTTTACGTCCCTCGATTCACTTCCTGTAGGACGTCTCTACGGACGGCCGACTTTTATTACGTATTAAAGGCACGGCGGCTTCCATTAGCTCGCCCATTGCCCCCTTGTGTCCGCGGTGGACGTTGCCCGTAACGACATCCGGGTCTTTTTATATTTCCCCTTTAATGAGCCCGGTTCCCCCCCCCCCGCACCCCCGATCCTGGGGTGAATATTGGGGAGCGTTGCGGCGTGGGTTCGAATCTCCCCGTGTGCACATGACGTGAAGTAGCCCGGATGCACGCACGCAGGCACGCACGCATACATCCGGGTTTTTTTTTTCCCCCTTTCTCTCTGCGATGTGCGTGTCGGGCCCTGGCGGAGATACCCGGATGCACGCACGCCGCCCACATCCGGGTTCTAGTCTCACACGTCTGCACGCACACATCCGGGTACTCACGCACACATCCGGGTTTGTTTGTTTTTTTTTCCCTTTTCTCTCTGCGATGTCCCTGTCGGGCCCTGGCGTAGATACCCGGATGCACGGATGCACGCAAGCCGCCCACATCCGGGTTCCTGGTCTCGCATGCCTGCACGCACGCACACATCCGGGTACTCACTCACACATCCGGGTATTTTTTTTTTTTCCCCCTTTCTCTCTGTGATGTCCGTGTTGGGCCCTGGCGGAGATACCCGGATGCACCCACGCCACCCACATCCGGGTTCTAGTCTCACACGTCTGCACGCACACATCCGGGTACTCACGCACACATCCGGGTTTTTTTTTTTTTCCCCCTTTCTCTCTGCGATGTCCCTGTCGGGCCCTGGCGGAGATACCCGGATGCACGCACGCCGCCCACATCCGGGTTCTTGTCTCGTACGTCTGCACGCACGCACGCACACATCCGGGTTTTTTTTTTTCCCCCCATTTCTCTCTGCGATGTCCGTGTCGGGCCCTGGCGGAGATACCCGGATGCACGCACGCACGCACGTATACATCCGGGTTTTTTTTTTTTCCCCCTTTCTCTCTGCGATGTCCGTGTCGGGCCCTGGCGGAGATACCCGGATGCACGCACGCCGCCCACATCCGGGTTCTAGTCTCACACGTCTGCACGCACACATCCGGGTACTCACGCACACATCCGGGTTTGTTTGTTTTTTTTTTCCCTTTTCTCTCTGCGATGTCCGTGTCGGGCCCTGGCTGAGATACCCGGATGCACGCAAGCCGCCCACATCCGGGTTCCTGGTCTCGCATGTCTGCACGCACGCACACATCCGGGTACTCACGCACACATCCGGTTGTTTTTTTTTTTTTCCCCTTTCTCTCTGCGATGTCCGTGTTGGGCCCTGGCGGAGATACCCGGATGTACTTACGGCGCCCACATCCGGGTTCTTGTCTCGTACGTCTGCACGCACGCACGCACACATCCGGGTACTCACGCACACATCCGGGTATTTTTTTTTTTTCTCTCTTTCTCTCTGCGATGTCCGTGTCGGGCCCTGGCGGAGATACCCGGATGCACCCACGCCGCCCACATCCGGGTTCTTGTCTCGCACGTCTGCACGCACGCACGCACGCGCACATCCGGGTACTCACGCGCACACACCCGGGTATTTTTTTTTTTTTTTAAAGAAGCCCCGGGCGGGGATTCGAACTCACGTCGGCCGCACCTTTCAGCCCGTTTCCGTCCTAATTTAATTATTAATTCCCATTATGTGTGTATTTAAATTTCTTATTTAATTTAATTTTAATGATTTTTTTCCTATTTTATTTTAATTCGTACGTTTTTTTGTTTTTTTTTTTTTTCCCCTCAGCGTTTTATGTCATTTTAATGATTTTACTTCGGTCATCTTAATTAATGGCGTTTTAATTTGAGTTCTTCGTTGAATTTTCATTATTTCCTTTTTAATCTCGGTCATTGATTTGATAGTGTTTTTATTCCTTTATGGCGTTTTGACGATTTCATTACATTTTTGTTATTTTTTTTTCTAAATCTCTTTAATTGATGACGAAATTTAGTTTATTCCTTTATGGCGTTTTGATGATTTCATTACATTTTTAATAATTTTTTCTAAATCTCTTTAATTGATTGCGAAATTTAATTTGTTCCTTTATGGCGTTTTGATGATTTCATTGAATTTTAATTTTTTTTTTTTTAAATCTTAGTCATTGATTAGTTAGTATTTTAATTTGCTCCTTTACGGCGTTTTGATGATTTCATTGAATTTTAATTTTTTTTTTTTTAAATCTTAGTCATTGATTATTTAGTATTTTAATTTGTTCCTTTACGGCGTTTTGATGATTTCATTGAATTTTTATTATTATTATTTTTAATCTTAGTCATTGATTTGATGGTATTTTAATTTCATCCTTTACGGTGGTTTGAAAATTTTCTTGTATTTTTATTATTTTTCTTAAAAAAAATCCTTGTTATTAATTTTATGGTATTTTAGTTTAATCCTTTACGGCGTTTTCATTATTTCATCGAATTTTCATTATTTTTTTAAAAATGTATCTTTGTCATTGATTTTCTGGTATTTTAATTTAATCCTTTATGGCCTTTCGATTATTTCATTGTATTTTTATTATTTTTTTTTAAATCTTAATCATTGATTTTATGGTATTTTAATTTGTACCGTTATGGCGTTTTGATTATTTCACTGCATTTTTATTATTATTTTTTTTAATCTCTTTCATTGATCTTATGGAATTTTTATTGATTCCTTTATGGCGTTTTATTTCGTTGAATTTTTTTTTTAAATATTAGTCATTGATTTTATGGTATCTTAATTTGTACTTTTATGGCCTTTTGATTATTTCATTGTATTTTTATTATTTTTTTAAAATCTTTGTCATTGATTTTATGGTATTTTAATTTGTACTTTTATGGCGTTTTGATTATTTCACTGCATTTTTATTATTATTTTTTTAAATCTCTTTCATTGATTTTATGGAATTTTAATTTATTCGTTTGTGGCGTTTTATTTCGTTGAATTTTTTAAAAAATATTAGTCATTGATTTTATGATATTTTAATTTAATCCTTTATGGCCTTTCGATTATTTCATTGTATTTTTATTATTTTTTTAAAATCTCTGTCATTGATTTCATGGTATTTTAATTAAACCGTTTTTAATTCGTTTTGGTCTCGTCATTTATTTTGCGGTGATTTCTGTCGATCTGACTCTCGGTTCCGCCCGCCGACCATTTTTTAATTTCAGGGTATTTGAGTGAAAACGCTTATTTCCCGCGATTAATGTGAATTTTTACGTACGTGTTTCTTTACTGCCGCGGGCAGGTGGATTCTGGGGAACATCGTCCGCTTTGATGTTTATTTTAATGTCGACTTTGATGTCGATTTTAATGTATATTTTGATATTGATAATGATTTTAATGTATATTTTGACATAGATTTTAATGCATATTTTGATATTGATTTTAATGCATATTTTGATATCGATTTTAATGTATATTTTGATATTGATAATGATTTTAATATATATTTTGATATATATTTTAATGTATATTTTGATATCGATAATGATTTTAATGTATATTTTGATATCGGTTTTAATGTATATTTTGATATCGATTTTAATGTATATTTTGATATTGACAATGATTTTAATGTATATTTTGACATCGATTTTAATGCATGTTTTGATATCGATTTTAATGTATATTTTGATATCGATTTTAATGCATATTTTGATATCGATCTTAATGTATATTTTGATATTGATTTTAATGTATATTTTGATATTGATAGTGATTTTAATGTATATTTCGACATCGATTTTAATGTATATTTTGACGTCCTTTTTAATGTATATTTTGATATTGATAATGATTTTAATGTATATCTTGATATCGATTTTAATGCATATTTTGAGATCGATTTTAATGTATATTTTGATATCGATTTTAATGTATAGTTTGATATCGATAATGATTTTAATGTATATTTTGACATAGGTTTTAATGTATATTTTGATAATGATTTTAATGCATATTTTGATAATGATTTTAATGTATATTTTGATATCGATTTTAATGTATATTTTGATATCGATTTTAATGTATATTTTGATATTGATGGTGGTTTTAATGTATATTTCTACATCGACTTTAATGTATACTTTGATATCGATTTTAATGTATATTTTGATATCGCTTTTAATGTAAATTTTGATATCGATTTTATGTATATTTTGATATCGATTTTAATGCATATTTTGATATCGATTTTAATATATATTTTGATATCGATTTTAATGTATATTTTGACATAGATTTTAATGCCTATTTTGATATCGATTTTCATGCATATTTTGATAATGATTTTAATGTATATTTTGATATCGATTTTAATGTATATTTTGATATCGAGTTTAATGTATATTTTGATATCGATTTTAATGTATATTTTGATATTGATGGTGATTTTAATGTATATTTCGACATCGACTTTAATGTATATTTTGACGTCCTTTTTAATGTATATTTTGATATCCATTTTAATGTATATTTTGATATCGATTTTAATGCATATTTTGATATGGATTTTAATATATATTTTGACATCGATTTTAATGTATATTTTGACATAGATTTTAATGCATATTTTAATATCGATTTTCATGCATATTTTGATATCGATTTTAATGTAAATTTTGATATCGATTTTAATGTATATTTTGACATCAATTTTAATGCACATTTTGACACGAATGTACTTAATGAAGTGAATTAAATGAGATGACGTAAAATGTCGTGACACGGAGTGATGTATTCACCTGAAGGCTACGTGAAGCGACGTGAAGTGCAGGCGTTTATGCAGTTTATTATATAAAATGACGTTTCATGAATCTACTCAATGAAGTGCACTAAATCTGCCATTTCCACCCACACTTTAGTGTGCACTGCCTCCCAAATTCCTCCTCCTCCCCTGCCTCCTCCTCTTCCTCCTTTCCCCTCCTCCTCCTCCTCTTCCCGTTCCTCTTCCTCCTCCCCTGCCTCCTCCTCTTCCTCCTTTACCCTCCTCCTCCTCCTCTTCCCGTTCCTCTTCCTCCTCCCCTTCCTCCTCCCCTTCCTCCTTTCCCCTCCTCCTCTTCCTCTTCCCGTTCCTCTTCCTCCTCCCCTTCCCGTTCCTCTTCCTCCTCCCCTGCCTCCTCCTCTTCCTCCTTTTCCCCTCCTCCTCTTCCTCTTCCCGTTCCTCTTCCTCCTCCCCTTCCTGTTCCTCTTCCTCCTTTCCCCCTCCTCCTCTTCCTCTTCCCGTTCCTCTTCCTTCTCCCCTTCCTCTCCCTCTTCCTCCATTTCCCCTCTTCCTCTTCCCATTCCTCTTCCTCCTCCCCTTCCTGTTCCTCTTCCTCCTCCTCTTCCTCCTTTTCCCCTCCTCCTCTTCCCGTTCCTCTTCCTCCTCCCCTTCCTCTCCCTCCTCCTCTTCCTCCTTTTCCCCTCCTCCTCTTCCTCTTCCCGTTCCTCTTCCTCCTCCCCTTCCTCTCCCTCTTCCTCCTTTCCCCTCCTCCTCCTCCCGTTCCTCTTCCTCCTCCTCTTCCTCTTCCTCCTTTCCCCTCCTCCTCTTCCTCTTCCCATTCCTCTTCCTCCTCCTCTTCCTCCTTTCCCCTCCTCCTCTTCCTCTTCCCGTTCCTCTTCCTCCTCCCCTTCCTCTCCCTACTCCTCTTCCTCCTTTTCCCCTCCTCTTCCTCTTCCTCCTCCCCTTCCTCTCCCCCTCCTCCTCTTCCCGTTCCTCTCCCTCCTCCCCTTCCTCCTTTCCCCTCCTCCTCTTCCTCTTCCTCTTCCTCCTTTCCCCCTCCTCCTCTTCCCGTTCCTCTTCCTCCTCCCCTTCCTCTCCCTCTTCCTCCTCCTCTTCCTCCTTTTCCCCTCCTCCTCTTCCTCTTCCCATTCCTCTTCCTCCTCCCCATCCTCTCCCTCTTCCTCCTCCTCTTTCTCCTTTCCCCCTCCTCCTCTTCCCGTTCCTCTTCCTCCTCCCCTTCCTCCTTTCCCCTCCTCCTCTTCCTCTTCCCCTTCCTCTCCCTCTTCCTCCTTTCCCCCTCCTCCTCTTCCCGTTCCTCTTCCTCCTCCCTATCCTCTCCCTCTTCCTCCTCCTCTTCCTCCTTTTCCCCTCCTCCTCTTCCTCTTCCCACTCCTCTTCCTCCTTTCCCCTCCTCCTCTTCCTCTTCCCATTCCTCTTCCCCCTCCTCTTCCTCCTCCTTTTCCCCCTCCTCCTCTTCCTCCTCCTTCTCTTCCTCGTCCTCTTCCTCCTTTTCCCCCTCCTCCTCTTCCTCTTCCCCCTCCTCTTCCTCCTCCTTTTCCCCCTCCTCCTCTTCCTCCTCCTTTTCCCCCTCCTCCTCTTCCTCCTCCTTTTCCCCCTCCTCCTCTTCCTCCTCCTTTTCCCCCTCCTCCTCTTCCTCCTCCTTTTCCCCCTCCTCCTCTTCCTCCTCCTTTTCCCCCTCCTCCTCTTCCTCCTCCTCCCCTTCTCCTCTTCCTTTTCCCCCTCCTCCTCTTCCTCTTCTTTCTCCTTTTCCCCCTCCTCCTCCCCTTCCTGTTCCTCCTCTCCCCCCTCCTCCTCTTCCTCTTCCTCCTCTCCCCCATCCTCCTCTTCCTCTTCTTCCTCCTCCTCTTCCTCTTCCTCCTATTCCCCTTCCTCCTGCCTCCCATTTTCTTTTTGTATTTTGTATCCTTAGTGTGTGTGTATATATTTATTTAAAATTTAATTATATATATACATTTCAAATTTAATTATATGTATATTTAAAATTTAATTATATATAATTATATATGTAAAATATATATATTTATATATATATAATTTATATATATATATATGAATAAAAATTAAATTTCAGTACTTTGTTTTCTTAGTCTTCTCTTTTGATATACAAACCAGGCATACATAGATTTTTTTTTTAATTTAAATTTTATCTATTTTTTTTTTACTCTCCTTTTTTTCATATCTACCAAATATATACATTTCAGTGAAATTTTAGTATTTTTCTCTTATTCTTCCTTTTTCTAATACATAACATATATATATATATATATATAAATTTTATATAATATATATATAAAAATATATATATAAATATATATATAATATATAAATATATATATATAATATATAAATATATATATATATTAAATTTTAGTCTTTTTACCTTACTCTACTGTTTTATTTTTTTCTTTTTTATATATCATATATATATATATTTTTTTTTTTAATTTAAATTTTGTGGCTCCTTTTTACTCTATTTTTTTTTCTATTTCTACAGGTACCAAATATATATACATATATTAATATATATTTTAACATACAATAAATTTAAATATTATATTTATTACTTTTATTTATCTACTACTTAATATATATAAATTTAAATATTATTTAGTATGACTTCATTACCCTCCTCCTCACTTATCTTTTTTATAGAAATGAAGGATACGCATAATTTCAGTGTCTGTTTTTTTCTCTTATACTTTTCATTTTTGTCTGTTTTTATAGATAAAATATATTTTATATATATATATATATTTTTTTTTTTTAATTTTAAATCTTAGTATATTTTCTGACTCTTTCTTTTTTTTTTTAAGTAGATGCCAACTTTGTATTTTTTTAAATTAAATTTTAGTGTAATTTTTTTAATACGTACCGACTAGGTATATAATTAAAATTTTAAATTATTTTTCCTTGCTCTTTTTTATAGATGCCAAGTATATATATATATTATATATATTATATATATTATATATATATTATATATATATTATATATATATTATATATATATATATACACATTTTTTTTTCTTAATTTAAATTTTAGGATTCTTCTTACTCTGCCATTTTCTTCGTTATTTTTTTTTAAATAGATATCAAGTATATATTTTTTAAACTTATATTTATTGTTTTTTATTTCATAATCAACTGTTTTCTTTTTCTGTATAGATACCAAGTGTATGTGTATATATATATATATATTTATATATATATACACATATATATATGTGTGTATATATATATAAATATATATATATTTAATTTAAATTATTATATATATATTTAATTTAAATATTTATATTTATATATTTAATTTAAATTATTCGCTTTCTCCTCACTCTTATAGTTTGCTAGTAAATATGTATATATATATATATTTTTTTTAATTAAAATTTTACATTTTTCCTTACTTTTCGCTTTCGGTCTTTTTTTACGGATACCTTGAATAATTTTTTCTTACTCTTCCTTTTTTCTTTTCCTTCTCTTTTTTATTAATATAAATTTTCACTTTTTTTCATTCTTTTTCTTTTCTTCTTTTTTTTTTTTTTTTAGTAGGTACCAGGTATGTATTTTTTTTCTTATTCTTTTCTTTTTCTGTTTTATCTTTTGATAAATACAATATATGTTTTTTTTTCTCCGTACGAAAGTCATATAAATATGCAGTTTTTCAATTAAAATTGTGTGTTTTTTTTGTTTTTACTCTTCCCTTTTTTATTTTCTATTTATATATATATTAAATATATATATTTATATATATATTTATATATATAATATATATATTATTTATATATATATATTAAAATCCTGTGTTTTTTTTTCTCTTCTCTTTTTTATTTTCTATTTATATATATATATATAAAATTATATAATTTATATACATACAATATATTTAAATTTAGTTTATTTCTTGTGTTTTCCATTTTTTTTTCATTTATTAACAGATACCAAGTATATATATATTTTATTCTCTCCAGCCCTTTTTTCACAGATAAATTTTCCTATCAGCTTCATATCTTTTTAATTTAAAATTTTAGTTTTTAGGCTTACTCTTTTTTTTTTCTTTGCTATTTTTTTTTTTTTTTTTTTTTTTTTTTTTTTTTTTTTTTTTTTTTCTTTTTTTTGTTTTTTTTTTTTTTTTTGTTTATTTTCTTTCTTTTTTTAATTAATATCCTTTAAAAAAAATTTTTTTTTTATTAACATTTTCCATGATATTACAAAAAATATCCCATGGTCATTCCTGCCCTCCCCATTTTCCTGTTTTTGTAGATTGCAGATATATATATATATATTTTTTTTCTTTAAATTCAAATTTTAGTGTATTTTTCTTACTCTTGTCATTTTTCGTCCTTTTCCTATCGTTTAACAGACACGAAAATAGGTTTATTTTCATTTCTCCAACATCCTAACAAAGTCACATAAATATATATATATATATATATATTTTTTTTTTTCAATTTACGTTTTGGGTACTTTTGTTCCTCTTCTGTTTTTATTTCTTTTTCTGTTTTTTAAATAGATACTATAAATTATATGGTTTTATATATATATAATATTTATATAGATAATTTATGTGTATTTATATTTAATATATATTTATGTATTTTTTTAATATATTTAATTTAAATTTTAGGTTTTTTCTTGCTCTTCTCTTTTTCCTTTTTTGATACCAAGTATATATATATATATATATATATATATATATATATATATATATATATATATATATATATATATATTCTGTTTTTCTTTCCACAATCATAATAGATAATTTACAAATAAAATGTATTTTTATATACACTTAAGTTATTTTTATTCCGCTCCTTTTTTTTCTTTATATATATCCAATATATAAATTAATAAAATAAAAAAAATAATATAAAATAAATAAAATAAAATAAAAATTATAAATTAAATTATATATATATAATTTAATTTAATAATTAAATTATTATAAATAATTTAAATAAATAAATTAAATATATATATATATATATATATATATATATATATATATATATATATATATAATTTAATTATTTTTATCTCGCCATCCCAGATTTTGGAGATAAACCTTCCTAAGAGAGTCTGTATTAATATATTTTTTAAATTTACATTTTAGGATGTTTTTTTTTTGTTTTTTAATTCTTTTCCCATTTTTCCTTTTTTTTTTTAATTTTAAAAAATGATATAAATTTTGTATGTTTATTTTTCCCCCACCCCCATCTCTTCGATGTGTGTAGAACATTCTAGAACCTCGCTCCGCCTGGGACTAAGAATATCTTTAATTTTATTAATTTTTAATTTTAATTAATTTTTTTTTTTTTTTACCAAGTATGAGATGGGCTTCATCCTCCTCCTCCGTCATAGATAAAATTAAAAAATATATATATGCCACAGGAATGCATGTCCGTTATTTTAAAAAAAAAATATATATATATATTAAGTAATAATTAATAAAAATTGTCATAATTATTATTATTTTCTTCGACAAGGGAGGGTCGAAGCCGGGACTCGAACTTGCGGACCAGGCAGAGGCGCTTGGACTTTTCCCTTCTCATTATTTTTCAAAATAATTTAAAAAAAATTTAAAAAAAATGATGAATAATAATAATTTTGTTAAAAAAAATTTTTTTTTAATTTTTTTTTTTAAAAAAAAATGGGTTTGTTCTCCCGAGACCCGTGTGGACATGAGACATGCATTCATTCCCCCATCTCTCAAATAAGGTAAATAAATGAAAATATAATTAATAATGTTAAAAATGCTAATTATCATTGATAATTAATGATTAAAAAATTTATTTAAAATTATTTACAAAAACCAAGAAATGTAGGGACGGGACTCGTGAACGATGTCCAACTGCCAATGTTCATGTATTTTTTTTATATTTCATTTTAATATATTATTATTGTATTTTTATGTTATATTATTTTATTTTAATATTATTTTGTTTATTGTTTTTAATTTATTTTTATATTATTTTATTTTAACATTTTGTTTTATAGGTTATTATTTTTTAATATTATTTTAATAATGTTTTATAGGTGATTATTTTATTTTTATATTATTTTATTTTAATATTATTTTGTTTTAGAGGTTATTATTATTTTATTTTTATATTATTTTATTTTAATATTATTTTATTTTAATATTATTTTATTTTAATATTATTTTGTTGTATAGGCTATTATTTTATTTTTATATATTTTATTTTAATATTATTTTGTTTTATACGTGATTATTTTATTTTATGTTATTTTATTTTAATTTTTTTTAATAGGGTATGATTTTTATATTATTTTGTTCTAATATTATTTTATAGGTTATTATTTTATTGTTATATTATTTTATTTTAATGTTATTTTTGTTTTATAGGTTATTGTTATTTTTATATTCTTTCATTTTAATATTATTTTATTTTAATATTACTTTATTTTATTGGTTATCATTTTATTTTTATATTATCTTATTTTAATATTATTTTGTTTTATAGGCTATTATTTTATTTATACATTTTTTATTTTAATATTATTTTGGTTTAAACGTTATTTTTTCTTTTCTATATCATTTTATTTTAATATTATTTCTATATTATTTTATTTTATTATTATTTTTATATGTTATTTTATTTTTGTCTATCTTTATTTTTATATATTTTTACCTGATTTTTCATACCAAATAAAATAAAATAAATTGAATTTCTTAAAAATCAGCTCCAAGGGGGACGCTGGCGGCAGCCGCGTCTTTACCGATTCCCTCAAATAAGTAAATAAATAAAAATATCATTAATAATGTTATTTTTTTTTAAAAAATTAGTGAGAAATGTTGGAACGGTGGGTGGTCGGGACCCACGTCTGATGTCCAACCGTAATTTTCACATATTTATGTGTTTTAATTTATTAAAAAAAAATTTTAATAATAATTTATTTTACTTTTATATATATTTATATTTTTTCCCATTCTGTGTACTTTTGCATCTCATTTTACTCTTACATGCTTTGTATTTTTTTTCCTGTTTTTATATTTATATTTTTTAAAATATATTTATATCTATATAATTATATATATAATTTATATATTTATATTTTATATAATATATATATTTATATAATATATTTATGCTTTTTATAATTTCTGTTTTCATGTTATTCGTGGCGAAAAAATGAAATAAAATAACTAAAAAAAAAGCTGGAACGGGTAAAATAAAAGTGAAATATAAGTAAATAAATAGGAATTTAATTAATAATTTTGAAAAAAAGCAATGGCGGGAAGCCTGGGTGTGGGTCGGGACACGGACCGAATTTAATTTATTTCTATAATTCATTTTATTGTTTTAACTCAGAATTTTATTATTTCATAATTTTATTATCACTCAGTAATATAGGAATATATATAAAATATATAATATATTGTTAATTGTAGGAAGTGGGGTGTATTTTATATATATATATACGATATGTTTATTATATTATATCCTAAAATATTTTATTAAAATATTTTATTATATTACTACTAATTTATAATACTATATATAATATGATATTTATATAATATTTATATAATATAATATTTTTAATAACATATGATATAATATATAACATAATATATATAATATTTATATATATAATATAATATGTAATATAATATTTTATATTTATATATAATATAATATGTAATATAATATTTTATATTTATATTTTATACTATGATGTGCATATTACATTACATGCTATCACATTGTATTTTATGATTATATTATTGTATTATTACTATATAATTTTATTTTTAAAATAATTTTATTATTGCAACACATAATACTAGGAACATTATGCTACTATATATAATGGATAATACGGTGTTATATCCTAAATATATTGCATTATATTATTTATTTTATTATTAATATATATTTTATATATGATTTATTAATATAATATTATTTATTGATATTATTAATATAATAATATTATTTATTACTATTAATATAATAATATATTATATATAATATTATTTATTAATACCACGTAATTTTATGACTTAATGATTTTTACTGTTGCCCTGTCCTATTACTGAATAATTTTATTTATTTCCTCATCATTTTATTATTCCTGTATCACACGCAGTAATCGGCCGTGTGGTTTATAATATATATATATATATAGTATTTTATTACACACTATCATATTGTATAATATTATTGTTATTCTACGATTACCAGATAATATTACTATATAATTTTATCTGATACTTCCCAATTTTATAATTACCATATAATTTATTTATAATTTATTTATTACTTAATAAATTTTATTATTATTATTATTATTTATTACTTAATAAATTTTATTATTGCCATGCAATGTAACTGAATAATTTTATTTATTTCTCCAGAATTATGTTATTTTTGTATAACACATAGTGGATTGACATTGTATTAGATACATTACGGTATATTATATATACATACAATATTTTATTACATCCTATCATATTGTATAATATTATTATCATGTTAAATAATATATATATTATATATATTATATTATATATTACATTATATATTTAAGTAGTAGATTCACATACTATTAGATACATTATGGTGTATTATATATATACAATATTTTATTACATCCTATCATATTTCATTATATATTATTATATTATAGTATATATATGAGATATTTATATATCATACTATATATACTATATATCATATATATCATATAATATTATATATTTATATATTATATATTATATAATATCATTATATTATATTATTATATATTATATTAAATATTTATGTAATTTACTACATATATTATATATCATATATATTATATAATATTATATATTATATAATATACTATGTTATATCATATTATATTATTATATATTATAATATGATTACCATATTATATATATTATATAATATTATGTTATATTATATATAATATATTATATATATTTATATAGTAGATTCACATAGTATTGGATACATTACGGTGTATTATATATATACAATATTTTATTACATCCTATCATATTGTATGATATTATTACCATATTAAATAATATATATATATTATATATATTATATTATATATTATATTATATATTTAAGTAGTAGATGCACATAGTATTAGATACATTATGGCGTATTATATATATACAATATTTTATTACATCCTATCATATTTTATTATATATTATTATATTACATTATTTATTATATATTTATATATTATACTATATATATTATATATATATCATATATTATGTAATATATATTTATATATTATATATTATATTATATAATATCATTATATTATATTATATATATTATATATTTATATATTATACTATATATTATATATATCATATATAATACATATTATTTATTATATAATATTATATATTTATATATTATATATATTATATACTATATATTATATCATTATATTATATTGTTATATTATATATTATAATGTTATTATAATATTATTACCATATAATATTTACTATATAATTTTATTTGGTACTTCATAATTTTGTTATTACCATATAACGTTACTAAATAATTTTACTTTATTTCTTCATAATTTTATTACGACCATATAATATTACTGTGTAATTTTATCTGATACTTCCCAATTTTATTATTACCATATAATTTTGCTACGTCGTTTTATTTATTACTTAATAAACGTTATTATTGCCATGCAATATTACCGAATAATTTTATTTATTTCTCCAGAATTATGTTATTTTTGTATAACACATAGTCGATTGACATTGTATTAGATACATTACGGTGTATTATATATATATATATACAATATTTTATTACATCCTATCATATTGTATGATATATTACTATTATATTATATATATTATATTATATATTTATATATTATACTATATATACTATATATCATATATATCATATAATATTATATATTTATATATTATATATTATATTATATCATTATATTATATTATTATATATTATATTATATATTTATATAATTTACTACATATATTATATATCATATATATTATATAATATTATATATTATATAATATACTATATTATATCATATTATATTATTATATATTATATATTATAATATTATTACCATATTATATATATTATATAATATTATGTTATATTATATTATATTATATTATATTAAATATATTATATATATTTATATAGTAGATTCACATAGTATTAGATACATTACGGTGTATTATATATATACAATATTTTATTACATCCTATCATATTGTATTATATATTATTATATTATATATTATATTATATATTTATATATTATACTGTATATATTATATATATGATATATATCTTATATATTATATAATATTATATATTTATATTTTATATATTATATTATATATTATATTATATCATTATATATTATATATTATCATATTATTATCTTATTATTACCATATAATATTTACTATATAATTGTATTTGTACTTCATAATATTGTTATTACCCTGTAACGTTACTGAACAATTTCACTTATTTCTTCATAATTTTATTACTACCATATAATATTACTGAATAATTTTATTTTTTTCTTCCTAATTTTATTACGACCATATAATGTTACTGAATAATTTTATTTATTTCTTCATAATTTTATGATTCCTGCATAACACGTGGTAGATTCACATTTTGATACTACATGAAGTAGGTAGTGTGGTGCATAATATATATATTTTATTTTATCACATCCTATCCTATTTTATTATATCATTATGTTAATTTAATGTTACTATATAATTTTATTTGCCAGTTCATAATTTTATTTTTACCATATAATATTACTATTTAATTTCATTTATTTCATAACTTTATTATTACCTTGTGATATGGCTACATAATTTTATTTATTACTCAATAATTTTATTATCACCGTATAACATCACTATATAATTTCATTTATCACTTCATAACTTTATTATTACCATATGATATTTCATAATTTTATACGTAATAATTTCATTATTACCACATGTTACTGCATAATTTTATTTATTGGTTAATAATTTTATTATAACCACATAATATTACTATTTAATTTCATTTATGAGTTCATAATTTTATCGTTACCGTGTGATATTACTGCATAATTTTATTTATTGGTTAATAATTTTATTATTACCCTATAACATCACTATATAATTTCATTTATCACTTCATAACTTTATTATTACCATATGATATCCCTACATAATTTTATACGTAATAATTTCATTATTACCACATATTACTACATAATTTTATTTATTGGTTAATAATTTTATTATAACCACATAATATTACTATTTAATTTCATTTATGACTTCATAATTTTATCGTTACCGTGTGATATTACTGCATAATTTTATGTATTGGTTAATAATTTCATTATTACCCTATATTACTATTTAATTTCATTTATTTCATAACTTTATTATTACCTTGTGATATTGCTACATAATTTTACTTATTACTCAATAATTTTATTATCTCCATATATTACAATATATTTTCATAAATTACTTCATAATTTTATTATTGTCATATGATATTACTACATAATTTCATTTATTACTCAATAATTTTATTATCACCATATAATATTACAATATAATTTCATAAATTACTTCATAATTTTATTATTACCATATGATATTACATAATTTTATACGTAATAATTTCATTATTACCACATATTACTACATAATTTTATTACTTAATAATTTTATTACCACCCTATAAAATTACTATTTAATTTCATTTATGACTTCATAACTTTATTATTACCATGTGATATTTCTACATAATTTCATTTATTGGTTAATTATTTTATTATTACCCTAAAATATTACTATTTAATTTCATTTATGACTTCATAATTTTATCATTACCGTGTGATATTTCTGCATAATTTTATTTATTGATAATAATTTCATTATTACCCTAAAATGTTACTATTTAATTTCATTTATGACTTCATAACTATATTACCATGCGATTTTAATACATAATTTCATTTATTTCTTCATAAATTTATTACCACCCTATAAAATTAGTATTTAAATTCATGTATGTGATATTCCTACATAATTTTATTTATTGGTCAATAATTTTATTATTTCCCTAAAATATTACTATTTAATTTCATTTATGACTTCATAACTGTATTACCATGCGATTTTAATACATAATTTCATTTATTACTCAATAATTTCATTTTTTACCCTATAATATCGCTGTGTAATTTTACTTATTTCTTCATAATTTAATTTATTTATTGCTGTGTAACACCTACTACCGTGACATATTTCTAGACACGTGATGTTATTATATTTCGCATGATTTATCGTATATGCGTTTTCATATATAACTTTTATTATTATTATTATTATTATTATTATTATTTTTATTTTTATTTATTAATAATAATTTCCTGCGATCGCCTCTCCTCGTTTCCCCCATCGGGACCCTCCACACCGGGTTCCGAGGAACGTTTAAAAAAAATAAAATAAAACCGGAAAAATGAAATTATTTGGTTTTTTTTTTTTGGATTTTTTTCCCCTAAAGTGACATTTTCAATTTATTTTCCTTTTCTCTTCCCCCTCCCCCCCCCCCGTTAACCTCTTGCTCGGAGGGCGTCGCGCCGTCCTAGGAATGAGACAATTAATAAATAAAATAACAAAAATAAATAAAAAATAAAATAACAAAAATAAATAAAAAATAAATATATATATTATATATATTATATTATATTATATATATTATATTATATATATATTATATATATTATATATTATATATATTATATATAATATTATATATATTCTATATTATATTATATATATATTATATGTAATATATTATATATTATATATATATATATATATATATATATTATATATATATATATAAATATATATACACACACCCAGAAATGGAGGACATCATTTCTTCCTATGAATGAATGAAACCTAAATAAATACACAAATCAGAAAATAATTACAGAAATGGAGATCAAATCTTCCTATCAGTGAAGGAAATTTTAAAAAATTGAAAAAAAAAATATATATATACATATATATATATATATATATATATATATATATATATATATATACATATACACACAAGTGGAGGACATCATATGTACATATGAATGAGTGTAACCTAAAATATATATATATATATTATATAAATATAACATATTATTTATTTGAATATAACATATATATTATATAAATATAGATATGATATATGTATTATTTAAATGCGACATATATATTAAATAAATATATGTATTATATAAATGTAACATATATATTAAAAAATATAACATGTTATATAAATATAATATATATAAAAATATATATAATATATATTATATATGTAATATATATTTATATATATATATATACGACACGACAATGGTTTCCTGCAAATGAAAGAAATAAAGATAATATATGAGAGAAACAAATTAAAAATCAACCATATGTATATATATATTATATATGGTTTTTTACTTATATTATATTATTTATTTATATATGTATATACGACACGACAATGGTTTCCTGTAAATTAGAGAAATTAAAAAAAAAATGGATATTTATGACAATGTCACCTCAATATATGAGAGCAGCAAATTAAAAATCATGTATATATATATATATATATATATAAAATACACAAATTTATTTTATATATTTACATGGAAGCCATCACGATGTCTCCGTAAAAATTAAGGAAATTAAAAAAGCGGGACGTCACACATGCATGCCAACACAACAAATTTCTTAAAATAATCCATATAAACACATGTGTGTATGTATATATATATATATATATATGTATATTCCTATGTATATGAATATATACAAATAAAAAAATTAAACTTATATATATATATATATATATATATATGACAACATCACAATTATGGAAAATGTGAGAAAGTAATATATATATATATTTTATATATTTATATATATTTATTTTAATTTTATTTTAATATATATTATATATTTATATATTTTATATTATATATTATATATATTTTATATATATAAAGTAATATATAATATATATGTGCGTATATAAATATAATTATGTATATATATACAAGTATATATATATATATAAACAGATAACTTTTAATTTAACGTAAATATAAATGTAGGGCTTCCCAGGCCCCAACAAATAAAACACACAAAAAGTCATGAATAAATAAATAAGTGGCGGACATCGCGTCTTCCAACACGTAAAATAAACGAGGAAAAAAAAGAAAAACAGAGTCGCATCTTCCCACGAACGACATAAATTCAAAAAAAAAAACTCTGTATATTTGTATATGTCATATATATATATATATATTATATTTTTTAAAATTTATAGGTAAATTAAAGGAGAAGGAAACGTCTCTCTACCAATGAAATAAATTTAAGACGTTTATATATATATATATATTATATAAATATATCATATATAGTACACATATAATATATAAAATATATAATATATATAATAATATAAAATAATATATAATATAATATATAAATATAATATATAATATTATAAATATAAAAATAAATATAAATAAATATAAAATATAAAAATAATAATAATATAATATAATATATAAAAATATACACAATATATTATATATGCAATATATTATATATTGATATTACATATATATATACAATATATTATATATATGTATTATATATATATATATATGGAGGATATCACATCTCCCTATGAATGGAACAAACCCAAAAAATATGTATTTACGTACAGAATTCATATATTTATATATAATATATATTTTTATATATATTATATAATATATATATATAATATATATAATATATATTTTTACATATATTATATATGCAATATATGTATTTATATAATACCTCAAAACACACTCACACACATATCTATATAATAAAAAACCATAATTCCAGTGTTTTTTTCTCTTTTTGGTCCTTTTCCACCGTCCTTAAATATATTATATATATTATATTTTTTATATACATTATATAAATAATAAAAAGAATATATATGATAGATAAGTATAAATTATATAAATATATTACATATAATATATAAATATATTATATATCGTAATAAATATATATTTATATGTAATACATAAATATTTTATATATATATATATATATATTTTATTTATTAATTTTTTTTTTTAAATTTGATTTTTTTCCCCAGAAACGTTTTTTTTGACCCCGGAATGTGGAAAAAGAAAAAAGAAAAAAAAAATTTTTTTTTTTTTCCCTTCCTCCGACGCGGAAACAGACGATTCCAATTTCTTTATTTTTTCTCCTTCCTGTGCAGCGGAAAATTCCATTTATTGTATTTATTATAATTATTATTATTTTTTTCCCCCCCACGTCCCCCTCCCCCCCCGCAGAGCCGAGCCTCGTTCCCGGAGTTCGCGGTCTTTTTTTTTTTTATTTATTTATTTCTCACCGTCATCATCATCATCTTCATCATTTTATAATAATTATTATTATTCTTTTTTTTTTTTTCCCTGAAAAACTACAAAAAAAAAAGAAAAGGAAATAAAAATTGGAGGGGGCGGGGCGCGTGGTCGGGTTCGGAATACACGACAGAAAAAAAACATTGAATAAAATGAACTAAAAAGAAATAAAAGGAGGTAGGAAAAAATTAAATAAAGTGAAAATAAATAAAAGTGAAGTTAAATGAAATGAAGTAAAATGGAAAAAAAGTAAATAAAAGGAAGGAAAATAAAATAAAATAAAATGAAGAAAAATAAAATTTAAAACCATGAAGCAAAATGAAGTAAACTAAAATCAAACTAAAATTAAATTAAAAAAATTAAAAAAATCAAAAAAGCTAAAATTAAATTAAATAAAACGAAGTTAAGTGAAACCAAATGAAATGAGGCAAAATTAAATAAAACTGAGAAAAGCTAAAATAAATAAAATGAAGTTAAATGAAACAAAATAAAATGAAGTAAAATGAGTTAAAACGAAGTAAAATAAAATAAACTAAAATGAAGTAAAATGAAATGAAGTAAAATAAATAAAATGAGGAAAAATAAAATTAAACTGAAAACTAAAATTAAATTAAATACAATGAAGTTAAATAAAATAGAGTAAAATAAAAAAAAACGAAGTAAAAGAAAATAAAATAAAATGAAGTAAGATAAATAAAATGAAGAAAAATAAAATTAAACTAAAAACTAAAATTAAATACAATGAAGTTAAATAAAATAGAGTAAAATAAAAAAAACGAAGTAAAATAAAATGAAACGAAGTAAAATAAAATAAACTAAAATGAAGTAAAATAAATAAAATGAAGAAAAATAAAATTAAACTGAAAACTGAAATTAAATTAAATACAATGAAGTTAAATAAAATAAAGTAAAATTAAAAAAACGAAGTAAAATAAAATGAAATGAAGTAAAATAAAATGAAACGAAGTAAAATAAAATGAAACGAAGTAAAATAAAATGAAATAAAATAAATGAAATGAAGAAAAATAAAATTAAATTAAATAAAATGAAGTTAAATAAAATAAAGTAAAATTAAAAAAAAAAAGAAGTAAAATAAAATAACGTAAAATAAAGGGAGGAAAGAGCGTTCCTACCAGAAAGGAAAATGAAATACGCTGGGAAAATCTGATTTTATTTAAAAAAAAAAAAAATCTCAAAAAAAGAAATGAAAAGAAAATAACTCTGGGCGGAGAGGAAAAGTCAAAAATTAAAATTTAAAAGAAAAGAAAAACAAAAAGACATAGGGGAAGAAAAAAAAAGAAATTTCCTCCTATTGGAAAAATTTAAAAAAAAAATCATTGAAAATGCTAATAAAAATTAAAAAAGAGAAACCAATAAAATAAAATAAAGTAAAATAAAATAAAATAAAATAAAATAAAATAAAATGAAGCCATTTTTATCGCACAGAAAATAAAATTCCTCTCACCAGAAAGGAAAAATTTACAAATAAAAAAAAAATTAATAAATAAAAATTAAAAAGCCTTTTTTTTTTTTAAATTTAAAAACAGTAAAAGAAAGAAAGAAAGAGAGTCTCTCCTCCCGGAAAAGCCGTGGAAAATATAAAAAAAAGAAATTATTTTGAATTAAAAACAAATCAAAAAATAAAAATAAAATAAAATAAAATAAACCAAAAAAATCCTTCTCACTGGAATCAAAGAAAAATTTAAAATAAAAATAAACGCATTTTAATTTAAATTAAAAAAAATAATATTAATAATAATGAAAATTATTTAAACCGAAAATAAAACGACCTGATTTCCTCCGAAAAAAATAAAATAAAATAAATATATTAAAAAAAAATGCAAAGAATAAAATAAAATAAACCCAAAAAATCCTTCTCACTGGAATCAAAGAAAAATTTAAAATAAAAATAAACGCATTTTAATTTAAATTAAAAAAAATAATATTCATAATAATGAAAATAAAACGACCCGATTTCCTCCGAAAAAAATAAAATAAAATAAATATATTTTAAAAAAAAAAATTGCAAAAAGAAACCGCGGCCCCTCCCCCCCTTTTCCTGTCCACGCTTTTTTCCCTTTTTCCCTCCTTTTCCCCCCAAAAATCCCCACATTTTCCCTTTGTTTTTTTTTTTTGTTTTTTTTTGGATTATTTAAATATATATATATTTATATATATATATATTTATTTATATTTATAATAACGTCTCTTTCCCCCTCCCCCCTCTGCAAAGGGGGGACGTCGGGGGGGGGTGGGGGGCGCGCGACGGCCGACGCCCCGTCCCGCCCGCCCGCGTTTTCCCGTTTTTTTTCGTGGTTTTCACCAAATCTGCTTATTTTCAGGTTCGGTTCCCGTGGGCACCGGGCCGGGCGTTTTTTTTTTTTTTTCAGTTTTTTTCCCAATTTTTTAAGTGTTGGGCGTTGCTGGGGGGCGCGGACGGTGGGGGGCCCGCGACCCCCCCTCGGCGGGGCCCCGCGCGCCGGTGCCAACCGTGGTGCCAGCCGGGGTGCGTTTTTTTGTTCATTTTGGGTTTTTTTTTCTTTTTTTCTTTTTTTGGCGTTCCCTGGTGGACAGGGCGCCCGGAGCAAGCCGACGCCGCCGCGCCGACCGCCGGTGCCACCCGCGGTGCCCGCCGCGCCCGCCCGTGGGCACCGGGGCCGGTCTGGTTTGTTTTTTTTTCCTTCCACGTGGGGGGATGGGGGGCGGGGGCAGAGGGCACGAGGCCCGTCCCGTCGACACGTCCTCCCTTGCCGGCCGCCGGCGCCCGCTCCGCGGTGCCCGCCGTGCCCTCCCCGCGGGCGCCGTCGGCTCGGGTGGGTTCTTTTTTGTCCGTGTGTGGGGGGAGGGGAGGCGGAGAGGGCACCGGCCCTTCCCCTTAGGACGTCATTCCGTTCCGTACGTCCCCGTGTGCCAGCGCCAGCCTCCGATGCCCGCTCCGTGGTGCCCGCCGTGCCCTCCGGCGGGCACCGGCGGGCTGCGTGGGTTTCTGTGTGCTTTGGGGGGAGGGGAGATGGAGAGGGCACCAACCCTTCCCCTTCACACGTCCCTGTACGTCCCCGGGTGCCAGCGGTGACCACTGGCGCCCGCTCCGTGGTGCCCGCCGTGCCCTCCGGCGGGCACCGTCGGGCTGCGTATGATTTTTTTCCGTATTTGTGGGGCAGGGTGGATGCCGAGGGCACTGTCGCTTCCCCTTAACACGTCCCTCAGCTCCGTACGTCCCTGTGGGCCAGCGCCAACCCCCGATGCCCGCTCCGCGGTGCCCGCCGTGCCCTCTCGCGGGCACCATCGTCCTGGGTATATATTTTTTTTTGTCTGTGTGCGGGGGCGGAGGGGAGATGGAGAGGGCACTGACCCTTCCCCTTAGTACATCCGTCCCCTCCGTCTGTGTCTCTGTGTGCCAGTGCCAACTTCTGATGCCCGCTCCGCGGTGCCCACTGTGGGCACCTTCGGGCTGCGTGTATTTTTTTCTGTATTTGTCGGGCACGATGGATGGAGAGGGCAGTGCCCCTTCCCCTTAGTACGTCCCGTGTGCCAGTGCCAACCTCCGACGCCCGCTCCGCGGTGCCCGCCGTGCCCTCCGGCGGGCACCGTCGACGTGGGTGTATTTCTTTTTGTCTGTGTGTGGGGGATGGGTGATGCAGAGGGCACTGTCGCTTCCCTTTAGTACGTCCCTCAGCTCCATACGTCCCTGTGTGCCAGCGCCAACCTCCGATGCCCGCTCCGCGGTGCCCGCCGTGCCCTCCGGCGGGCACCGTCGACTTGGGTGTATTTTTTTTTTGTCTGTACGCGGGGGAGGGGGAGGAGAGACGGAGAGGGCCGCGACCCTTCCCCTTGGCACGTGCCTCCCCTCCGTCCGTGCCAGGGCCGACCCCCGGTGCCCGCCCCGCGCTGCCCCCCCCGCTTCGCCCCCGGGTTCCTTTTCTTTGCCGTCCTCGCTCTTTATTTTCGGCGGCGCGTGGCGAACTCCCGCCCCTCCCCCCCGCCGTGGTCGCCCCCCTCCCCCGTCCCGGCCGCGCCCGCGCCCGCGGCGCCCGCGGCGCTATACGCGGGTGGTCGAGTGCCCGTGCGGCAGGTTGCTCCCGTTCTGCCCGCCGCCCGCCGCGCCCACCCCTCCCCCGCCCGCGGCCCCGAAGGCGCCGAACGGGTGCAGGGTCGCGGCGGCGGCGCCCGGGGCGGCGCCCAGCGCGTTGGGCACCATGGTGATGGTGGCGGGCGCCATGAGCGGCGCGTCGTCGGGCGAGCGTCGCAGCGTGAGGGCGTAGTCGGGCGGGCACGAGGCCAGCCGCAGCCCGTCGCGGGGCGCCAGGGAGGACTCGCACTCGCGCTCGAGGCGCTTCATGGGCACGGCGGACGGGGCGGCGGCGGGGTCCCCGGCGGGCGCCCGGGCGTCGTCGTCGTCCCGGGCGTGCTCGTTACGCGGCGGGCGCGGCGGCGGGCGCGGCGGGCTGTTGCGCCGGTGGGTCTCGTGGTGGCGGCGCTTGTCCTTCTTGTAGTAGAGCGCGGCGAAGGCCAGGATGTTGAGGAAGAGGAGGGAGGCGCCCACGGCGATGGTGACGCTGAGCTCGGTGGAGTAGTCGCGGCGCGTCTCGATGAGCACGGCGGCGTCGTCGTGGGCGCGGGCGCGGGGGGGGCGGCGGCGGCGGGGGCGGCGGGCGCCCGGCGCGCTGCTTGGGGTGCGGGGCGGCGGGCGTCGCGGGGGAGGGGCGCCTGGTGGCGGGCCAGGCCTTGGCGCCGGGCGGCGGCGCCCGCGGGCGGTACGGGTTCGAGGAGGCGGCGGCGTCGGGCGCGCGGGTGGTGGTGGAGACGTACTGGAAGATCTCGTGCAGGTTGTGCAGGTGGGGCACGAGTTCGAGCCAGAAGGCGACCTTGGTGGCGCGGTAGTGGTCTCGCACCCGGGGCTTGAGGCCGATGTGCAGGTAGAGCTGGTCCTTGGGGCTGTACTTGGACCAGGCCACCTCCTCGAAGCGGTTCGGCTTCGTGTGGATGAACTTCGTGTCCTGCGGCACCGGCCGGTTCGGGTCCCTGGCGCGGGCGGGGAGGGGGGAAGACGAAGAAAAAACGAGAAAATTAGACAAAAATTGGGTTTCCGGGGCAGGGTGGTTCACTGGTCGGTGCTGGTCGGGGACCGGGTTCGGATCGTGGGGCGGGAGGGAGATTTAGAAAACAAAGAAAGAAAATTTAGGAGTCGGGGCGGGGTGGTTCAGTGGTCAGAGCAGGTCCGGGGCCCGGGTTCGGATCGCGGGGCGGGAGAGAGATTTAGAAAAGAAGGAAGGAAAGAAAATTTAGGAGGCTGGCAGGGTGGTCCAGTGGTCGGCGCGCGGGTCGGGGCCCGGGTTCGGATTGTGGGGCAGGAGAGATTTAAGAAAGAAAGAGAAAAAAAATTTAGCATCCGGGCCGGGGTGGTCCAGTGGTCGGCGCGCGGGTCGGGGACCCGGGTTCGGATCGCGGGGCGGGAGAGATTTAAGAAAGAAAGAAAGAAAGAAAAAAAATCGAGGAGTCGGGGCGGGGTGGTTCAGTGGTCGGCACGTGGGCCGGGGACCCGGGTTCGGATTGCGGGGCGGGAGGGAGACTTAGAAAAGAAAGAAGGTAAGAAGAAACGGAAAAAAATGGAAGAAATTTCGGAGTTGGGCCGGGTGGTTCAGTGGTCGGTGCGTGGGGGGGAAGCGGTGGGGGAGGGTGTTGGGACCCGAGTTCGGGTCCCTGGGGTGGAAGAGAGATTTAAAAAAAAAAAAAATGAAAAAGATAGGAAAAATTTAAGGGTCGGGCCGGGCGGCCCGGTGGTCAGCGCTCACGCCCGAGGGGACCCGGGCCCGAGTGCCAGCGGCCCACGTCGGCGACGGCTGGAGGCCCTGGCACGCCCATTCTCTCTCTCTCTCTCTCAAATGAATGAGTGAATGAATGAATGAATGAATGACATACTCAGAGGTACTGTGTACTCGGTACTACACCCAAGGTCGAATGTGTGCACGTGTAGGCCGTGCGCTCAGTCCGTGCACGTAAGGGACGCGTAGGCTGCCCTCAAGGTCACACCAAGGTCACCCGCTTCTAGAGTCCCCTCAAGGTCAAAGGTCAATCAACTGCCTGTAGATTCCAGTCAAGGTCAGAGGTCAACCTCTTCTGGAACCCGCTCGAGGTCAGGCCAAGGTCAACTGGTTCTAGAACCCACTCGAGGTCACACAGAGGTCCACCACCTCTAGAATCCACTCAAGGTCACTCCAAGGTCAACCGCTTCTAGAACCCACTCGAGGTCACACAGAGGTCAACCACCTCCAGAACACACTCAAGGTCAGTCCAAGGTCAACCGCTTCCAGAACCCGCTCGAGGTCAATCCAAGGTCAAACTCTTCTAGAACCCACTCGAGCTCAGACAGAGGTCAACCTCCTGTGGAATCCACTCAAGGTCAGTCCAAGGTCAACCGCTTCTAGAACCCAGTCAAGGTCACACAGAGGTCAACCAGTTCTAGAAACCACTCGAGGTCAGACAGAGGTCAACCACCTCTGGAATCCACTCAAGGTCAGTCCAAGGTCAGTCTGCTCTAGAACGCACTCGAGGTCACACAGAGGCCAGCTGCTTCTAGAATCCACTCAAGGTCAGTCCAAGGTCAAACTTCTAGAACCCACTCGAGGTCACACAGAGGTCAACCGCTTCTAGAATCCACTCAAGGTCAGTCCAAGGTCAAGCATTTCTAGAACCCACTCGAGGTCACACAGAGGTCAATCAACCACCTCCAGAACCCACTCAAGGTCAGGGCAAGGTCAAACTGTTCTAGAACCCACTCGAGCTCAGACTGAGGTCAACCACCTCTAGAACCCACTCAAGGTCAGACAGAGGTCAACCAGTTCTAGAACCCACTCGAGGTCAGACAGAGGTCAACCTCCTCTGGAATCCACTCAAGGTCAGTCCAAGGTCAAGCATTTCTAGAACCCACTCGAGGTCACACAGAGGTCAATCAACCACCTCCAGAACCCACTCAAGGTCAGGGCAAGGTCAAACTGTTCTAGAACCCACTCGAGCTCAGACTGAGGTCAACCACCTCTAGAACCCACTCAAGGTCAGACAGAGGTCAACCAGTTCTAGAACCCACTCGAGGTCAGACAGAGGTCAACCTCCTCTGGAATCCACTCAAGGTCAGTCCAAGGTCAACCGGTTCTAGAACCCACTCGAGGTCACACGGAGGTCAGGGCTCCTTCCGGGGGACCCCCAGGTCAGAGGTCAACCGCGAGCTGCTTCCGCGATCTTCTCAAGGTCAGGCAGAGGTCAACCCCTGATTCTAGAAAGGCTCCACGTGCAGAGGGCCCGCCGCCGCTTCTAGAGCCTCCGGAAGGTCGGTCAGGGGTCAGGGCTGCTTCTAGAGCGCCCTGAGGTCAGAGGTCACGCACCGGTGCTAGAATCCCACCCCCGAGGCCAGACGGAGGTCGGTCGCTTCTCCAGGGGGGGGTCCCCCCAAAAGCTGACACAGAGGTCAGGCACTGCTTGTAGAACCTCCAGATCAATCATTTCTTCAAGAAACTCCCCGAGGGTAGAGGTCAATTTGGCTTCTACAGAACCCCAAGGTCAAAGGTCAGCCACTGGATCTAGAACCCCCCTCGAGGTCAGACAGAGGTCAATCCCTGCTTCCAGAACCTCCGCCAGGTCGGGGATTGGTCGGTCCCCGCCCCGGGAATCTCCTGAAGGTCACACAGAGGTCAATGCTAAGTCTAGAGGACCCCAAGGTCAAAGGTCAGCCACGGTATCGAGAACCCGCTTAAGGTCACACAGAGGTCAACCCCTGCTAACGAAGACCACCCAAGGTCACACAGAGGTCAACCCCTGCTTCTAGAACCTCCTCAAGGTCAGACAGAGGTCATCCACAGCTTCTGGAGTCTCCCGCAGGTCAATGCCCCTTCTAGAGAACTCCGAGGTCAGAGGTCAGACACTCGTCCTGGAATCCCACTGAGGTCAGACAGACGCCCATCGCGGCTCCTAGATTCCACCCAAGGTCAGACAGAGGTCAACCCCTTTTCTGGAGGCCGCCGAAGGCCGAAATGAGGCCAGCCACCGCTTCTAGAATCTCCTCAAGGTCAGACAGAGGTCAGCCACTGCTTCTAGAGCAACCCAGACACCAGACAGAGCCCAGAATCCCTCCAAGGTCAGACAGAGGTCAGTCACTGCTTCTAGAATCATCAGATAGTGTCTAGAATCACTTCAAGGTCAGGCAGAGGTCAGCCACTGCTTCTAGAATCTCCTCAAGGTCAGACAGAGGTCAGCCACTGCTTCTAGAATCATCAGACAGGGTCTAGAGTCCCCCCAAGGTCAGCCAGAGGTCAGCCTCTGCTTCTAGAATCCTTTCAAGGTCAGGCAGAGGTCAGTCACTGCTTCTAGAATCATCAGATAGAGTCTAGAATCCTTCCAAGGTCAGGCACAGGTCAGTCACTGCCTCTAGAGCAACCCAGACACCAGACAGGGTCTAGAGTCCCCCCAAGGTCAGCCAGAGGTCAGCCTCTGCTTCTAGAATCCCTCCAAGGTCAGGCAGAGGTCAGTCACTGCTTCTAGAATCCCTCCAAGGTCAGGCAGAGGTCAGTCACTGCTTCTAGATGAACCCAGACACCAGACAGGGTCTAGAATCCCTCCAAGGTCAGGCACAGGTCAGCCACTGCTTCTAGAGCAACCCAGACAACAGACAGGGTCTAGAATCCCTCCAAGGTCAGCCAGAGGTCAGCCACTGCTTCTAGAGCAACCCAGACAACAGACAGGGTCCAGAGTCCCTCCAAGGTCAGCCAGAGGTCAGCCACTGCTTCTAGAATCATCAGATAGAGTCTAGAATCCTTTCAAGGTCAGGCAGAGGTCAGCCACTGCTTCTAGAGCAACCCAGACAACAGACAGGGTCTAGAGTCCCTTCAAGGTCAGGCAGAGGTCAGCCACAATTTCTAGAATCCCCCCAAGGTCACACAGAGGTCAGCCGTCGTTCTGGAATTTCCTCGAGGTCAAACTGAGGCCCGTCACCGCTTTTTAACATCTCCTCCAGGTCACCCGGACGTCAGTCGTTGCTTCTAGAACCTCCTCAAGGACACACAGGGGGTCAGCGCCGCTTCCCGAGCCCCCCCCACGTTCAGAGGGCAATCACCACCTCCAAAACGGACTCAAGGACACAGGGAGGTCAACGGCCGCTCCTAGAATCTCCTCAAGGTCAAACAGAGGTCAATTAATTGGTTCTAGACACCTGTCAAGGTCACACAGGGGTCAATCGCTGCTTGAGCACACCCCTCAAGGTCAGACCCATGTCGATGAATGCTTCTAGAATCCCATGAAGGTCAGAGAAAGGTCAATTGATGATTCTAGAACCCTCTCAAGGTCAAACAGGGGTCAATCATGGCCTCTTAACACCTGTCAGGGTCAGGCGGAGGCCAAAACTCTCTTCTAGAATGCCCTCAAGGTCAAACAGAGGTCAATAGGTCAATCATTGCTTCTAGAATCCCTTCAGGTCAAACAGGGGTCAATAGGTCAATTAATTGGTTCTAGACACCCCCTCAAGGTCACACAGGGGTCCCCTCAAGGTCACACAGGGGTCAGTCGCTGCTTGAGCACACCCCTCAAGGTCAGACGAATGTCGATGAATGATTCTAGAATCCCATTAAGGTCAGAGAAAGGTCAATTGATGCTTCTAGAACCCTCGCGAGGTCAAACAGGGATAGAACCCCCTCAAGGTCAAGCAGGGGTCAATCACGGCCTCTCCACACCTGTCCAGGTCAGGCGGAGGCCAAAACTCTCTTCTAGAATCCCCTCAAGGTCAAACAGAGGTCAGTAGGTCAATTATTGCTTCAACACACCCCTTAATGTAAGAAAAAGGTCAATTGATGCTTCTAGAATCCTCTCGAGGTCAAACAGGGGTCGATCATGGCCTCTACACAGATGTCAAGGCCAGGCAGAAGCTAATAGTCGCTTCTAAAGTCCTCTCAAGGTCACACAGGGGTCAATCGCTGCTGGAGCACACCCCTCAAGGTCAGACCCATGTCGATGAATGCTTCTAGAATCCCATCAAGGTCAGAGAAAGGTCAACTGATGCTTCTAGAACCCTCTCAAGGTCAAACAGGGGTCAATCATGGCCTCTTAACACCTGTCAGGGTCAGGCGGAGGCCAAAACTCTCTTCTAGAATCCCCTCAAGGTCAAACAGAGGTCAATAGGTCAATCATTGCTTCTAGAATCCCTTCAGGTCAAACAGGGGTCAATAGGTCAATCATTGCTTCTAGAACCCCCTCAAGGTCACACAGGGGTCAATCGCTGCTGGAGCACAACCCTCAAGGCCAGACCCATGTAAGAAATGGCTTCTAGAATCCCATCAAGGTCAGACCAAGGTCAATTAATGCTTCTAGAATCGTCTGAAGGTCAAACTGGGGTAGAACCCTCTCAAGGTCAAACAGGGGTCAACCATGGCCTCCACACGCCCGTCAAGGTCAGACAGAAGCCCACCACTGCTTCTAGAATCCCCTCAAGGTCACACAGAGGTCGATCTGTGCTTCTACCACCTCCCCAAGGTCAAACGGAGGTCAACACTGATTCTAGAGGACCCCGAGGTCAGGGAGGACAACCACTGCTTCTAGACCTTCCTGAAGGTCAGAGGTGAAGCCCTGCTCCCACACACCCCTCAAGGTCAGACAGAGGTCAGCCAGGGCTTCTAGAACCTCCTCAAGGTCAGGCAGAGGTCATTCAGTGCTTCTAGAACCTCGTCAAGGTCAGGGACAGGTCAGTACTGCGTCTAGAGAGCCCAGTGGTCAGAGGTCAGCCGTGGCTTCTGGAGAAACCTCAAGGTCAGACAGAGGTCAGCCATGGATTCCAGAATACTCTCAAGGTCAAGCAGAGGTCAGCCATGGCTTCTAGAATAGCCTCAAGGTCAGACAGAGGTCACTCAGTGCTTCTAGAATACCCTCAAGGTCAGACAGAGGTCAGCCAGGGCTTCTAGACTACCCTCAAGGTCAGACAGAGGTCAATCAGTGCTTCTAGAATAGCCTCAAGGTCAGACAGAGGTCAGCCATGGATTCCAGAATACCCTCAAGGTCAGACACAGGTCAGCCATGGATTCCAGAATACCCTCAAGGTCAGAGAGAGGTCAAACAGGGCTTCTAGAATAGCCTCAAGGTCAGACAGAGGTCAGCCATGGCTTCTAGACTAGCCTCAAGGTCAGACAGAGGTCAGCCATGGCTTCTAGACTAGCCTCAAGGTCAGACAGAGGTCAGCCATGGCTTCTAGACTAGCCTCAAGGTCAGACAGAGGTCAGCCATGGCTTCTAGACTAGCCTCAAGGTCAGACAGAGGTCAGCCATGGCTTCTAGAATAGTCTCAAGGTCAGGCAGAGGTCAGCCATGGCTTCTGGAGAAACCTCAAGGTCAGACAGAGGTCAATCGTCCCTTCTAGAATCCCCCAGACGCGAGACGGGGGCCAACGACTGTTTCTAGGACCCCCTCAAGGCCACACGGGGGTCAGGCGCTGTTTCCAGGGGACCGTGAAGGTCAGGCCGAGGTCAAAGGTCAGCCGCCGCTTTTAGAAGCTCAAGGTCGCACAGAGGCCGACCACTGATCCCAGAAGCGGCTGAAGGTCACGCAGAGGTCGACCAACAACTGTAGAATCACCCCGATGCCGCGCAGAGGCCCGTCACTCCTCCTGGAGGTTCAAGGTCACACAGAGGTCAAGCACCGCTTCTAGAATTTGAAGGTCACACAGAAGTCAACCACCACTAGACTTCCCCTCCAGGTCACCCAGAGGTCACTTCCAGAACGTCAAGGTCACGCATAGGTCAACCACCACCAGACTCCCCCTCAAGGTCACCCAGAGGTCAACCGACACTTCTAGAACCTCAAGGTCACCCAGCCATCAACCACCCCTAGATTTCCCCTCAAGGTCACCCAGAGGTCAACCACTGATTCTAGAACTTCCAGGTCACGCGGAGGTCAACCACCCCTAGACTTCCCCTCGAGGTCACCGAGAGCTCAACTGCCCCTTCCGGACCCTACAGCTCACGCAGACGGCGCCCCTCGCCCCTCCGCAGAACTTCCCACGGAGGTCCCCCGCCCCTCCCCCTCCCTTCCCCTCCCTCCCTTGCCCCTCCACCTCCTTTCTCCTCCCCTCCCCGCCCTCCCCGCCCCTCCCCCGCCCCTCCCCCTCCCTTCCCCTCCCTCCCTGCCCCTCCTCCTCCATTCCCCTCCCCTCCCCGCCCCTCCCCCACCCTCCCCATCCTCCTCTCCTCCCCCTCCCTTCCCCTCCCCACCCTCCCTTGCCCCTTCCCCTTCATTCCCCTCCCCTCCCCACCCTCTCCACTCCTCCCCCACCCTCCCCCGCCCCTCCCCACCCCCGGCCCGCGCGCCCACCCGGTCTTGGCGAAGTTGGTCCAGTAGGTCATGACGACGGCGCTGAGCATGACGTCGTTCCTGGAGAAGTTGCAGGCGAAGAGCTCGGTGGGCCCGACCATGGGCACGCCGAAGACGTAGGGCACCTCGTCGCCGTGGGCGGCGTCGGCCCAGGCGGGCTTCATGTCGCTCTGGCAGTGGTGGTAGAAGGCGTAGAAGTAGGTGGGCGAGCCGTACTGGGCGTGCAGGTCGGCGGTGGCGACGGCGGGCGCCACCCACTGGTGGTCGGTGAAGAGGGCGACGAGGGTGCGGCGTCGGGTCTCGGCGTCGTCGCGGTCGGCCCAGTCGGTGTACATGAACTTGACGGTCTCGCGCAGCGCGTCGCGGCCCTCGGGGTAGCCGTAGAGGCTGTCGACGAAGTCGGCGACGGCCAGGTCGAAGTCGGCGGGCGCCACGCCGCCGTCGCCGTCGGCGTCGGCCAGGCCGTCCACGAAGCGCAGCCCCTCGCCCTGGTTCACGCCCAGCATGATGTCGTAGTTGAGGAACTCGCCCTGCTCCATGAGGATCTGCGGGTCGTCGGGGATGACGTCGCCGTCGATCACCGGCCCGAAGGCCACGTGGTAGGCGGCCGGCGGCACCGCCTGGCGCGTCAGCTCCCGCGGGCTCTTGCGGCGCAGGCACTCCACCAGCTCCGCCGTGTCCAGCATGTTGCAGCCCACCTTCTCGGCCAGCGCCCGCGTGTACTTGGCCGGCTGGTAGTTGACCGCCCAGCTCGACAGCGCCGTGCCGCTCTGGATGATGGCCTTCTGGAACAGGCCTGCGGCGGGGGGGAGGAAGCGAGAAAAAAGGGATAAATTGAATAACATACATCGATGGATGAATGAATGAATGAATGGTGAGCGAAGGAGTGAGTGGACCGTGAAGGAATGAGTGAATGAGGGAGGGAGGGTGAGTGAATCAATGAATGACGAGCGAAGAAGTGAGTGGATAGTGAAGGAATGAATGAATGAGGGAGGGAGGGAGTGAATTCAATGAATCAATGAATAAGTGAATGGATAGTGAAGGAATGAGTGAATGAGGAAGGGAGGGAGTGAATGAATTCAATGAATCAATGAATAGTACATGAATAAGTGAATGGGTCGTGAAGGAATGAGTGAATGAGGGAGGGAGTGAATTCAATGAATAAGTGAGTGGATCGTGAAGGAATGAGTGGATGAGGGAGGGGGTGAATGGAATCAATGAATGATGAGCGAATAAGTGAGTGGATCGTGAAGGAATGAGTGAACGAGGGAGGGAGGGAGTTGAATCAGTGAGTAATGCACGAATAAGTGAGTGGATAGTGAGGGAATGAATGAATGAGGGAGGGAGGGAGTGAATCAATGAATGAAGGAATGAATGAATGACAGAGGGGGGGAAGTGACCTCAATCAGTGAATCACTGAATAAAAAACGAACAAGTGAATGGATCGTGAAGGAACGAATGAATGAGGGAGGGGGTGAGTGAACTCAGTGAATCACTGGATAATGAATGAATGGATGGTGGAGGAATGAATGAATGAGGGAGGGAGTGAATGAATTCAATGAATCCATGAATAATACATGAATAAGTGAATGGATCGTGAAGGAACGAGTGAATGAGGGAGGGAGGGAATAAATTGAATAAATAGATCGATGGATGAATGAATGATGAGCGAATAAGTGAGTGGATCGTGAAGGAATGAGTGAATGAGGGAGGGGGTGAATGGAATCAATGAATGATGAGCGAATAAGTGAGTGGATCATGAAGGAATGAGTGAATGAGTGAGTGAATGAACTGAATGCCCCCCGTGACCCCTCATGACCCCCGTGGTGACCCCAAAATCCTCCCCGTGGCTGAGGGCACCCTGCGGACAACTGGTCTACCTTAGGAGTGCGACAGGGAGGGAGCCTTATGCGGACCCCCCGGGAACCCCCGTGACCCCCCAAAATACTTCATCCCCCCCATGACCCCTCATGACCCCTGTGGTCACCCCAAAATCCTCCCCATGGCTGAAGGCACGCTGGGGACAACTGGTCTACCTTAGGAGGAGGGCGACAGGGAGAGAGGCTTATGCGGACCCCCCGGGAACCCCCAAAATACTCCATCCCCCCCGTGACCCCTCATGACCCCCTTGGTCACCCCAAAATCCTACGCGTGGCTGAAGGCACCCTGCGGACAACTGGTCTACCTTAGGAGGAGGGCGACAGGGAGAGAGGCTTATGCGGACCCCCCGTGAACCCCCAAAATACTTCATCCCCCCCGTGACCCCTCATGACCCCCGTGGTGACCCCAAAATCCTCCCCGTGGCTGAAGGCACCCTGGGGACAACTGGTCTACCTTAGGAGGAGGGCGACAGGGAGAGAGCCTGACGCGGGCCCCCATGAACCCCTGTGACCCCCCCAAAATACTTCATCCCCCCCATGACCCCTCATGACCCCTGTGGTCACCCCAAAATCCTCCCCATGGCTGAAGGCACGCTGGGGACAACTGGTCTACCTTCAGAGTAGCGCGGCAGGGAGAACCGCCTGTCGCAGGACCCCCGGTGGCCCCCCATCTTCCCACGTGATCCCTCACGACCCCTGCCCCCAGTGACCCCGTACCCCCACCAGCTGGGCGCAGGGCCGGGGGAGGGGAAAGACAAGTGGTTGCCTTTCAGAGCAGCCTGACAGGGTGAGCAGGCTGAGGCAGGGACCCCGCGACCCCCCCATGTTCCCCATGATCCCCCCGGTGACCCCGTAACCCCCCCACCCCCACCCCCACCGTGGCCGAGGGAGGGGGAGGGCAAGCGGCTTACCTTCGTCTCAGCGCGACAGGGTCAGCAGGCGGACGCGGACCACCCCCCCCCACCGGGGACCCCCGTCTCTACCCGTGACCCCTCGTGACCCCTGCAGACCCGGCACCCCACCACCATCAAGGTCGGGGGGGCCGGACAACTGGTTTACCTTCGGAGCCCCACTTGACCCCCCCCGTCTCCCTCCGTGACCCCCCATGACCTCCCGGTGATCCCCCAACACCCCCTGTCACCCCTCATGAACCCCCTGGTGACCCCCAAACCCCGTGGTTGAGTGTGGGGGTTTACCTTCGGAGAGCAGGCTGACGCAGGCCCCCTTGACCCCCCCATCTCCCTCCGTGACCCCTCATGACCTCCCGGTGATCCCCCAACCCCCCTGTCACCCCCTCATGAACTCCCTGGTGACCCCCAAACCCCGTGGTTGAGTGTGGGGGTTTACCTTCGGAGAGCAGCGTGACGCAGGCCACCCGTGACCCCCCATCTCCCTCCGTGACCCCTCATGACCCCTGGTGACCCCCCAACCCCCCCTGTCACCCCTCATGACTCCCCCGGTGACCCCTACACCCCGTGGTTGAGGGTGGGGGTTTACCTTCGGAGAGCAGGCTAACGCAGGCCCCCTTGACCCCCCCATCTCCCTCCGTGACCCCTCATGACCTCCCAGTGATCCCCCAACCCCCCTGTCACCCCTCATGAACCCCCCGGTGACCCCTAAACCCTGTGGTTGAGAGTGGGGGTTTACCTTCGGAGAGCAGCGTGACGCAGGCCACCCGTGACCCCCCATCTCCCTCTGTGACCCCCCATGACCTCCCGGTGATCCCCCAAACCCCCCTGTCACCCCTCATGAACCCCCTGGTGACCCCCAAACCCCGTGGTTGAGTGTGGGGGTGTTACCTTCGGAGAGCAGCGTGACGCAGGCCCCCTTGACCCTCCATCTCCCTCTGTGACCCTGGTGACCCCCCAACCACCCCTGTCACCCCTCATGAACCCCCTGGTGACCCCCAAACCCCATGGTTGAGAGTGGGGGTTTACCTTCGGAGAGCAGCGTGACGCAGGCCCCCTTGACCCCCCATCTCCCTCCGTGACCCCTCATGACCCCTGGTGACCCCCCAACCCACCCTTCCACCCCTCATGACCCCCCGGTGACCCCCAAACCCCGTGGTTGAGTGTGGGGGTTTACCTTCGGAGAGCAGCATGACGCAGGCCCCCTTGACCCCCCATCTACTTCCGTGACCCCCATGACCTCCCGGTGATCCCCCAAAACCCCCCATCACCTCTCATGAACCCCCTGGTGACCCCTAAACCCTGTGGTTGAGTGTGGGGGTTTACCTTCAGAGAGCAGGCTGACTCAGGCCCCCATGACCCCCCATCTCCCTCCGTGACCCCTCATGACCTCTGGTGGCCCCCCAACCCCCCCGTCACCCCTCATGAATCCCCCGGTGACCCCTAAACCCCGTCGTTGAGGGTGGGGGTTTACCTTCGGAGAGCAGGCTGACTCAGGCCCCCATGACCCCCCCATCGCCCCCCGTGACCCCCCTGATGACCCTTGGGGACCCTGTACCCCCAAATACCATGGTGGAGGGTGTGTGGCGGGGGACAACTGATTTACCTTCGGAGTCGTGAAACAGGGTGAGCAGGCTGACGCAGGACCCCCCCCGTGAACACCCATCTCCCCTCACGACACCCCAAGATCTCCCCATGACCTCTCATGGACCCCTGGTGACCCCGCACCCCCCAAAACCATGGCTGAGGGTGGGGGGCACGAATTTACCTCAGAATAGTGCAGCAGGGTGAGCATGCTGACACAGGCCCCCCTCAACCCCCCATGAACATCTATTTCCCCTCACGACACCCCAAAATGTCCCCATGACCCATCATGGCCCCCCGATGACCCCGAACCCCCCAAAATCTTGGTTGAGGGTGGGGGGGCCACGAATTTACCTCAGAATAGTGCAGCACGGTGAGCAGGCTGACTCAGGACCCCTTCACCCCCCGTGAACACCCCTCTACCCTCGTGACACCCCAAGATCTCCCCATGACCCCCCAGTGACCCCGAACCCCCACAAAATCATGGCTGAGTGGGGGGACCACGAATTTACCTCAGAATAGTGCGGCAGGGTGAGCAGGCTGACGCAGGACCCCCTCAACCCCCCGTGAACACCCCTCTACCCTCGTGACACCCCAAGATCTCCCCATGACCCCTCATGGACCCCTGGTGACCCCGCACCCCCCAAAACCATGGCTGAGGGTGGGGGGACCACGAATTTAACTCAGAATAGTGCAGCAGGGTGAGCAGGCTGATGCAGGACCCCCTCAACCCCCCATGAACACCCCTCTACCCTCGTGACACCCCAAGATCTCCCCATGACCCCTCATGGACCCCTGGTGACCCTGCACCCCCCAAAACCATGGCTGAGGGTGGGGGGACCACGAATTTACCTCAGAATAGTGCGGCAGGGTGAGCAGGCTGACACAGGACCCCCCCTCCCCTCCGTGAACACCCATCTCCCCTCACGACACCCCAAGATCTCCCCATGACCCCCCAGTGACCCCGAACCCCCCCAAAATCATGGCTGAGTGGGGGGACCACGAACTTACCTCAGAATAGTGCGGCAGGGTGAGCAAACTGACGCAGGCACCCCTCTATCCCCCAGGAACAACCATCTCCCTCACGACACCCCAAAATGTCCCCATGACCCCTCATGGACGTCTGGTGACCCTGAACCCCCAAAAGTCATAGTTGAGGGTGGGGGGGCCACGAATTTACCTCAGAATAGTGCAGCACGGTTAGCAGGCTGACGCAGGACCCCTTCACCCCCCGTGAACACCCATCTCCCCTCACGACACCCCAAGATCTCCCCATGAACCCCCAGGGACCCCGAACCCCCCAAAATCATGGCTGAGAGTGGGGGGACCACGAATTTACCTCAGAAGAGTGCGGCAGGGTGAGCAGGCTGACGCAGGACCCCCTCAACCCCCCGTGAACACTCATCTCCCCTCATGACACCCCAAAATGTCCCCATGACCCCCTCATGACCCCCCAGTGACCCCGAGCCCCCCCAAAAATCATGGCTGAGTGGGGGGGCCACGAATTAACCTCAGAATAGTGCGGCAGGGTGAGCAGGATTATGCAGGACCCCCTCTACCCCCCATAAACACCCATCTCCCCTCATGACACCCCAAAATGTCCCCATGACCCCCTCATGACCCCCCGGTGACCCCGAGCCCCCACAAAATCATGGCTGAGGGTGGGGGGGGGCCGCGAATCAACTTTAGAATAGTGCAGGAGGGTGAGAAAACGGACGCGGACCCCCCCCCGGGAACGACCGTCTCCCTCACGACGCCCCAAAATGTCCCCATGACCGTTTCAAGGCCCCCCCCCCTCCCGGTGACCCCCGCGGCCCCCCTCCCCCCACGGGTCGAGGGGCCGGCCCTACCCTCGGAGTAGTGGGAGAGGGTGAGCAGGCTGACGCAGGAGGCGCCGGCCCCCGAGCCGAAGATGGTGACCCTCTTGGGGTCCCCGCCGAAGGCGCCCACGTTCTCCTCGATCCACCGCAGGGCCTGGATCTGGTCCAGGAGGCCGTAGTTGCCCTTCGCCGCCTGGTCGCCCGTGCTCAGGAAGCCTGCGGGGGGGGAGGGGCGGGGCCGGGGGTGGGGGAGGGGCGGGGCCGGGGTGGGGGAGGGGAGGGGGGAGGGGAAGGGCGGAGGGGCACGGAGACGGGGCCAGCGGTCAGTGGGGGGGAGGGGCCGAGCGGGCGCACCCCCACGCTGCGGCCTGCACACGGGTCACTTGTGTGTGCCTGTGTGTGTGTGTGTATGTTACATATATGTATATGCATGTATATGTATATATGTATATATGTATATGTATATATGTATATGTATATATGTATATGTATATATGTATATATGTATATGTATATATGTATATGTATATATGTATATATGTATATGTATTTATCTACATGTATATATATATATGTATATATAAGTATGGACATATGTATAAATAAGCATAAATATGCATATATGTATATGTGTGTATGTATATGTATATATGTATATGTATATATATCTATATGTATATATATGTATACATGTATATGTATATATGTGTATATATATGTATATATGTGTATGTATATATGTATATGTATATATATGTATATGTATGTATGTATATGTATTTATCTACATGTATATATATGTATATATAAGTATAGATAAGCCTAAATAAATATGCATATATGTATATGTGTGTACATGTCTATATATGTATATATGTATGTGTACTTATGTATATATGCATATGTATACACGTATAAATAAATATAAACAAACATGCATATGTGTATATGTATGTATATATGTATATATGCATATGTATACGTGTAGTTGTACATATGTATATATCTATATGTATATATAAGTATGTATATACGTATAAATAAATATAAACAAATATGCATATATGTATATGTATGTATATGTATATATGTATATGTATTTATCTACATGTATATATATGTATATATAAGTATGGATATATGTATAAATAAGTATAAATAAATATGCATATATGTATATGTGTGTACATGTCTATATATGTATATATGCATATGTATATATGCATATGTACTTATGTATGTATCTATACGTATATATGCATATGCATACACGTGTAAATAAATATAAACAAATACGCATATATGCATATGTATACATGTTTATGTATATATGTATTTGTGCATACATATATATCTATATGTACATATAAGAATGTATATATGTATAAATAAATGTAAACAAATATGCATATGTGTATGTATCTGTATATATATGTATATATGCATATGTATATATGTCTATGTACTTAGGTATATATCTATATGTATATATAAGTATGTATATACGTATAAATAAATATAAATAAATATGTATATATGTATATGTCTACATGTCTATATATGTATATATGTATATATCTATAAGTATGTATATATGTATAAATAAATATGTATATATGTATATGTATATATGTGTATATATGTATATGTATATATCTATATGCATATATAAGTATGTATATATGTATAAAATAAATATGAATAAAAATGTATATATGTAAATGTATGTGTATATATATATGTGTATATATGTATATATGTACGTACATATATATATATTGCACATTTGTGAACATAGCACACATAAATATTATGTGTGTGTGACTGTGTGTGTATGTATACATATGTATAGCCATGTAAACATTACATTCCTTCCTTTCTTGCTTCCTCTTTCTCCTTCCCTTTTTGCTTCCTCTCTCCTTCCTTCCTTCCCTTCTTCTTCCTCTCTCCTTCCTTCCTTCCCTTCTTGCTTCCTCTCTCTCCATCCTTCCTTCCTGCTTCTCATCCTCCATTTTCTCCCTTCTTCCTTCCCCCTTCAGTCCTGCCTCCCCACTTCCTTTCCTTCCCTCCTTTCCCTTCTTATTTCCTTCCTTCCTTCCTTCCTCCCTCCATGTTTTTCTCCCTTTTTTCCTTCTCTCCCTTCCCTCCTTCTTTCCCCTTTTCTCTTCTTCCTTTTCCCCTCCTCCCTTCCCTCCTTTTTCCTCCCTTCCATTCTTCCTGCCTGCTTTCTCTTCCTCCATCCCTCCCTTCCTTTCCTCCTTTCTTCTTCCCTCTCTGCTTCCTCCCTTCCTCCACTTCCTCATTCCTTATTTTGTCGCTGCATTTCCTGCCTTCTTCTGCCCCCTTCCTCTCCTCCTTTCTTCCTCTCTTCCTCTCTCCGTTTCCTCCTTCCCCCCTCTATCCCTTCCTTGCCTTTCTACTTCCTCACTCCCTTTCTTTCTTCCATTGTCCCTCCCTTACTTGCTTCCTTCTCCCTTCCTTTCCTCCTTCCTTCTTCCCTCCCTTCCTCCACTTCCTCATTCCTTCCTCTCTCGCTGCATTTCCTCCCACATTTTCCACCCCTTCCTTTCCTCTTTTCTTCTTCCCTCCCTCTCTCCATTTACTCTCCTTCCTCTACCCCTTCCTTGCTTTCCTTCTTCTTCCTTCCTCCCTTTTTCTTCCTCCCCCCTCCTTTCCCCCTTTCCTCCCTGCTTCTTCCCTTCCTCCACTTCCTCATTCCTTCCTCTCTCGCTGTATTTCCTCCATGTCCACCCCTTCCTTTCCTCTACTCTTCTTCCCTTCCTCTCGCCATTTCCTCCTTCCTTCCTCCATCTCTTCCTTGCTTTCCTTCTTCCTTTTCTGCTTCCTTCTCCCTTCCGGTCCCCCTGCAATTCCTCCCTTCTTCCACCCCCTCTTCCTTTCCTCCCTCCCTTCCTCTCTCCATTTCCTCCCTCCATCTCTTCCTTGCTTTCCTCCTTCCTTCCTCCCTTACTTGCTTCATTTCCTCCTTCCTCCATTTCCTTTCCTCCTTCTTCAGCTTCCTTCCCTACTTCCTCCCTCCTTCTGCATCTACCTCCCATCCTTTCTCTTTCTCTCCATTTCCTTCTCCATTCCTTTCCTACTTCCTTCCTTTCACCCTCTCTCCCTTTCTTTCCTCCTCCCTTCCTACTTCCACCCTCCCTCCATTTCCTCCTACCTTCCTCCCTTCCTCTCTCACTTTCCTCCTTTCCTTCCTTCCTCCCTTCTTTCCTTTCCTCTTTTCTTCCTCTATTTCCCCTTCCTTCCTCTATCCCTCCCTCCCTTCCTCTGTCCCCCATTTCCTCCCTCCCCAACCCTCCATCCTTTCCTCCTTCCACTCTATCTCCACTCCTTCCCTCCTTCCTCTCTCACTTCCTTCCTTCCTCTCTCCCTCCATTTCCTCCTTCCTATCTTCCCTCCTCTAACCCTTCCTTCCTTCCCTCCCGCCACTTCCTCCTCCCTCCCCCTCTTTCCTCCTTCATCCCCCTCTCCCTCCATTTCCTCCTTCCCATCCCTCTTTCCTTCCCTCCCCCACCCTTCCTCCTTCCATTTCCTCCCTCTCTGCCTCCTTTCCTTCCCTCCCACCCTCGTTCTTTCCTTCCTCCCTCCCTCCATTTCCGCCCTCCTTGTTCCTCTCTCCTTTCCTTTCTTCCTTTTCCTCTCCCTCCATCCCTGCCATCCTCCCTTCCTCCTTCCTCTCTACCTCCATTTCCTCCTTCCTTTCTCCCTTCTCTCCTTCCCTACCTCCACCCCTTCTTCATTTCTCTCGCCCTCCCTCCTTTGTTCCTTCTTCCTTCCATCAATTTCCCCTTTCCTTCCTTCCTCTCCCTCCACTTCCTCCTCTCCCTCCCCCACACTCCCTCCTTCTTTCCTCCTTCCTCTCTCCATCAATTTCCCCTTTCCTTCCTTCCTCTCCCTCCACTTCCTCCTCTCCCTCCCCAACACTCCCTCCTTCTTTCCTACCTTTCCTACTTCCTCTCTCCCTCATTTTCCTTTTTCCTTCCTTCCCCTCTCCCTTCATTTCCTATTTCCCTCCACCCTCCCTCCCTCCTTCCCCCACACTCCCTCCCTCCTTCCTTCCTCTCTCCATTTCCTCCTTCCTTCCTATCTCCCTCCACTTCCTCCTACCCTCCTTTCTCCATTTCCTCCTGCCCTCATTCCTTCCTCTCCCTCCACTTCCTCCTCCCACTCCCTCTCTCTCTCCCACCTCCTCCCTCCCTCTTTTCTTCCTTCCTCTCTCTCTCCCTACATTTCCTCCTAGTCCCCACCCTTCCTCTCTCCCCTCCCTTCCTTCCCTGCTTCCTTCTCTCCCTCCATTTCTTCCTCGCTTCCTTCCTCTCTGCCATCCTTCCTTCCCTCCATCCATCCCTACTTCCTTCCTCTCTCCCTCCATTTCCTTCCTTCCAACCCTACTTCCTTCCTCTCTCCCTCCATTTCCTTTTTCCTTCTTCCTCTCCTTTCATTCCTCCCTCCATCCCTACTTCCTTCCTCTCTCCCTCCATTTCCTTCCTTCCAAACCTACTTCCTTCCTCTCTCCCTCCATTTCTTTTTTCCTTCTTCCTCTCCTTTCCTTCCTCCCTCCATCCCTACTTCCTTCCTCTCTCCCTCCATTTCCTCCTACCTTCCAACCCTACTTCCTTTCTCTCTCCCTCCATTTCCTTTTTCCTTCTTCCTCTCCTTTCTTTCCTCCCTCCATCCCTACTTCCTTCCTCTCTCCCTCCATTTCCTGTTTCCTTCTTTAGTCTATTTTCCTTCCTCCTTCTCTCCGTCCATCCCTACTTCCTTCCTCTCTCCCTCCATTTCCTTTTTCCTTCTTCCTCTCCTTTCCTTCCTCCCTCCATCCCTACTTCCTTCTTCTCTCCATTTCCTTCAATTCTTCCAACCCTACTTCCTTCCCCTCTCCCTCCATTTCCTTTTTCCTTCTTCCTCTCCTTTCGTTCCTCCCTCCATCCCTACTTCCTTCCTCTCTCCCTCCATTTCCTTCCTTCCAACCCTACTTCCTTCCTCTCTCCCTCCATTTCCTTTTTCCTTCTTCCTCTCCTTTCCTTCCTCCCTCCATCCCTACTTCCTTCTTCTCTCCATTTCCTTCAATTCTTCCAACCCTACTTCCTTCCCCTCTCCCTCCATTTCCTTTTTCCTTCTTCCTCTCCTTTCATTCCTCCCTCCATCCCTACTTCCTTCCTCTCTCCCTCCATTTCCTTCCTTCCACCCCTACTTCCTTCCTCTCTCCCTCCATTTCCTTTTTTCTTCTTCCTCAACTTTCGTTCCTCCCTCCACCCCTACTTCCTTCCTCTCTCCCTCCATTTCCTTCCTTCCAACCCTACTTCCTTCCTCTCTCCCTCCATTTCCTTTTTTCTTCTTCCTCTCCTTTCGTTCCTCCCTCCACCCCTACTTCCTTCCTCTCTCCCTCCATTTCCTTCCTTCCAAACCTACTTCCTTCCTCTCTCCCTCCATTTCCTTTTTCCTCCTTCCTCTCCTTTCGCTCCTCCCTCCACCCCTACTTCCTTCCTCTCTCCCTCCATTTCCTTCCTTCCAACCCTACTTCCTTCCTCTCTCCCTCCATTTCCTTTTCCTTCTTCCTCTCCTTTCGTCCCTCCCTCCATCCCTACTTCCTTCCTCTCTCCGCCCATTTCCTTCCTTCCTTCCAACCCTACTTCCTTCCTCTTTCCCTCCATTTCCTTTTTCCTTCTTCCTCTCCTTTCCTTCCTCCCTCCATCCCTACTTCCTCTCTCCCTCCATTTCCTTCCTTCCAACCCTACTTCCTTCCCCTCTCCCTCCATTTCCTTTTCCCTTCTTTCCTCTCCTTTCCTTCCTCCCTCCATCCCTACTTCCTCTCTCCCTCCATTCCCTTCCTTCCAACCCTACTTCCTTCCCCTCTCCCTCCATTTCCTGTTTCCTTCTTTAGTCTATTTTCCTTCCTCCTTCTCTCCATCCATCCCTACTTCCTTCCTCTCTCCCTCCACTTCCTCCTTCCATCTCCTTCTTCTTCTTATTATTATTATTACAATTATTGGTTATTTTTCGGGGTCAGGTCCCCCCAAAACCAATTTATGATCATCATCATCATCATCTTCATCATCTTCATCATTATTATTAATTTTTTTTCAACTTAGGGTCCACCACACCTAATTAATTTATTATTATTATTATTATCATTATTTGTTTTTATTATTTTCTGGGTTTATTTGGAGGTGGGCCCGGCCACACCCACTTTTATTATAATAATGCTGAGTAAAGTAAAATAAAAAATATATATAATATATAATACAATATTTAATTATAATATAATATTATATTATAGTAAAGTATTTTATTTTTTATATTATTTTATATTTTATTATAATATAATATTATATTATAATAAAGTATTTTATTATAATATAATATTATATTATAATCATATATTTATAATATAATTTTTATTAATGGTTATTGTTAATATTTTATAATATAACTTATTTATCATATGTTTATAATTATATATTTATAATATTATTATAATATATTTTATTATATATATATAAAATAATATATACATTATATAATAATTATAAAATAATTCCCATTAATGATAATAATAAATAATAATAATATTTCTGGGTCCACCAAACCCCATGTATTTATTATCATTTGTTGTGTTTTTTTTCTTTTTTCTTTATTTTTTTTGCATTTTGCACCATTTATTTGTCGTTGTTTTTTTCACGATCACTTCCACCGCAAACAAGGAATGAACGAATGAATTAATGATTATGACTTGGTTTTGGGTCAAGTGAGGCTCCGACACACACCCAATTTATTAATTTTTAATATTATTTGGATTTATTTGGAGGTGGGGCCCACCACACCCCATCATATAATAATAATATAATAAATAAAAATAATATAATATAATATATAATAATATAATAATATATAAAAATATAATAAAAATAATAATATAATAAATAATGGGAATTATTATTAATAATATAATAATATATATAATATATATTATATATAATATATATATAATAATATATAATAATAATGGGAATTATTATTATTATTATTAATATAATAAATAATGGGAATTATTATTAATAATATAATAATATTATAAATAATGGGAATTATTATTAATAATATAATAATATATATAATATATATTATATATAATATATATAATAATATATAATAATAATGGGAATTATTATTATTATTATTAATATAATAAATAATGGGAATTATTATTAATAATATAATAATATATATAATATATATTATATATAATATATATAATAATATATAATAATAATGGGAATTATTATTATTATTAATAATATAATAAATAATGGGAATTATTATCAATAATATAATAATATATAATATATATTATATATAACATATATAATATATAATATATAATAATATATAATAATGGGAATTATTATTATTATTAATAATATAATAAATAATGGGAATTATTATTAATAATAATCATCCTACGAAAATAATAATTATGAATAATTCCCATTTTTAATAATTATTAACAATTCCTATTTTAATAATATTATTAAAAATTCATATTTTAATAATTATCATTATTAATTCCGATCGCAAATAATAATCATTAATCATTCCCGTTATGAATTGCTAATAACAATTCATATTATTATTAATTATTAGTGGTAATTAATATTAATAATTTCTGTTGTGATTAATAATAATTATTGTTGAATTGGGTGAGGTGGGCCCTACCTCACAAAAACAAGTAATAATAGTAAAAATAGATATTATTATTATTTTTTTCGGTATTTTTTTGAGGTAAGGTCCACCTCTCCCAATTTAATAATCATTATTACCGTTATTATTTTTTTCCGCACCCAGTTAATCGCTTATTTTTTTGATTACTTGTTTTATTTATTTCACCTCATTTTTTTTATCATTATTGTTATTTGGGTTTTTTTTGGTCCACGAGACCCAATCAATTAATTATTAATTATTTTTTATTTACTGAGGTGGGGTCCGCCACACCCTGTTAATTAATTATTATTATTATTAATCATTATTATTATTAATTATTATTTTTATTAGCGTTTTCATGATTGGGTCAACCACACCTGATTTAATATAATTAGTAATAACATAATAATAATAATAAAATTATTAATTATTATTATTAAGAATAACATTTATTACTATGATTGCTGTTTTGAGGTAGGTTCCACCAAAATAAATTTATTTATCATTAATATTATTATTTTTAGTTTTTTTGAGGTAGGGTCCAGCACACCGAATTTATTAATTATTATTATTAACATCATTATTAATAATAATATTATTATTATTAGAGTTTTCAAGGTTGGGTCCACCACACCTAATTTAATATTACTACTAATAACATATTAATAATAATAATAATATAATTAATAATAATTATTGATAACAATATTTATTACTATGATTGTTATTTCGTGGTAGGTTCCACCAAAATAAATTTATTTATCATTAATATTATTATTATTTGTCTTTTTGACTAAGGTCCTCCACACCCAATTTATTAATTATTATTATTATTATTATTATTATTATTAGAGTTTTCCAGGTTGGGTCCACCACACCTGAGTTAATATAATTAGTAATATCATATTAATAATGATAAAATTATTAATTATTATTATTAAGAATAACATTTATTACTATGATTGCTGTTTTGAGGTAGGTTCCACCAAAATAAATTTATTTATCATTAATATTATTATTTTTATTAGTCTTCTTGAGGTAGGGTCCAGCACACCCTGTTAATTAATTATTATTATTAACATCATTATTAATAATAATAATATTATTTTTAGAGTTTTCAAGGTTGGGTCCACCACACCTAATTTAATATTACTAGTAATAATGTATTAATAATAATAATATAATTAATAATAATTATTGATAACAATATTTATTACTATGATTGTTATTTGGAGGTAGGCTCCACCAAAATAAATTTATTTATCATTATTATTATTATTATTATTATTCTTTGTCTTTTTGAGGTAAGGTCCTCCACACCCAATTAATTAATTATTATTATTAACATCATTATTAATATTATAAAAATATATTTTATGACAAATAATATAATTAATAACAATTATAATAATTAATATAACATCATATATTGATATAAAACAATATTATATATTAATATAATTAATTATTGTTATTATTTGTTACTGTTACTGTTATTTTTTGAGGTAGGTTCCACCAAACTAAATTTATTTATCATTATTATTATTATTATTATTATTATTAGTCTTTTTGAGGTACGGACCACCACATCCAATTAATTAATTAGTATTATTAACACCATTATTAATATTAATATTATAATATATTTTATGACAAATAATATAATTAATAACAATTATAGTAATTAATATAACATCATATATTGATATAATACAATATTATATATTAATATAATTAATTATTGTTATTATTTATTACTGTTACTGTTATTTTTTGAGGTAGGTTCCACCAAACTAAATTTATTTATCATTAATATTATTATTATTATTATTATTATTATTAGTCTTTTTGAGGTAGGGTCCACCACATCCAATTAATTAATTATTATTATTAATTAACATCATTATTAATATTATTATAATATATTTTATGACAAATATAATTAATAACAATTATAATAATTAATATAACATCATATATTGATGTAATACAATATTATATATTAATATAATTAATTATTATTATTATTTATTACTGGTACTGTTATTTCGAGGTAGAATCCACCAAACTAAATTTATTTATCATTAATATTATTATTATTATTATTATTAGTCTTTTTGAGGTAGCGTCCACCACATACAATTAATTAATTATTATTATTAACATCATTATTAATATTATTATAATATATTTTATTACAAATAATATAATTAATAACAATTATAATAATTAATATAACATCATATATTGATATAAAACAATATTATATATTAATATAATTAATTATTGTTATTATTTATTACTGTTACTGTTATTTTTTGAGGTAGGTTCCGCCAAACTAAATTTATTTATCATTATTATTATTATTATTATTATTATTAGTCTTTTTGAGGTACGGACCACCACATCCAATTTATTAATTATTATTATTAACATCATTATTAATATTATTATATTTTATTACAAATAATATAATTAATAAAAATTATAATAATTAATATAATATCATATAATTATATAATACAATATTATATATTAATATAATTAATTATTATTATGATTTATTACTGTTACTGTTATTTTTTGAGGTAGGTTCCACCAAACTAAACTTATTTATCATTAATATTATTATTTTTATTTATATTTTTGAGGTAAGGTCCACCACACCCAGTTTATTAATTATTATTATTTACATCATTAATAATAATAATAATAAATATTTAGACTTTTCACGATTGTTTCCATCCACATCTAATTTATTATTATTAACAATATATATTGCTATTAATTATAATAATTAATTATAATATTTATTAATATTATTGTTATTTTGAGGTAGGCTCCACCAAACTAAATTTATTTACCATTAATAATAATATTATTTTTATTTTTATTTTTGGGGTAGGGTCCATCACACCCAGTTTTTTATTATTATTATTAACATCATTATAAATATTATTATTATTAGTCTTTTAAAGCATTATTAATAATATATATATTGTTAATAATAATAATAAATTATAAAATTTAGGCTCCACCAAACTCAATTTATTGATCATTAATAATAATATTATTTTTAATTTTATTTTTGGGGTAGGGTCCATCACACCCAATTCATTTATTTTTATTATTATTAATTATTATTATAATTATTATAATTATTATTATTATTATTTTCTCGAGGTCGGGTCTTTCACCCCCAATGTGATTATTATTCATATTTTATTATTGTTATTATTATCATTATTATTATTATTATTGGGTTTTTCAAGGTTAGGTCTGCCCCACCCAATTTACTATTTTATTATTATTATTTATTATTTATTTATTATTTTATTATTATTAATAATATTATTAATAATAATATTTTCATTTTTTTAAAAATTTTCAGGTAGGGTCCACCAAACCCAATTTATTTGTTATTTATATTATTTTTAGTAGCGTTGGTTTTCTTGAGGTCGGCTCCGCCGCATGCCATGTGCTGTTATTATCATTATTATGATTATAATATATAATTATATATAATATATAATTATATATTAATAATATTAATTAAAATAAATAAATATAATAAATAATAATATAATAATATAATAAATAATATAATAAATAATAATAATATAAATAATAAATAATATAAATAATAAATAATATAATAAATAATAATATAAATAATATAAATAAATAATAAATATAGATACTAATAATATTAATTATATTAATATATAATTATAATTATTTTATTTTATTTTGAGGAGGGGTCCCCCAAACGAAGGAAGCCTCACATAATTCATTTATAGGTGTATTTATTTGCTCACGCATTTTATCCACAGAGAACATTGGCTTCTCCATTTTATTGATTTATAGGCACTATGTATATTTAATTTGTATATTTAATTAGTTTGTATGTATTTCTTCTGTATTTCTGTATTTAATTATTTCTATATTTAATTCTATATTTCTATATTTAATTAAATTGTATGTATTTCTTCTATATTTCTGTATTTAATTATTTCTATATTTAATTCTATATTTCTATATTTAATTAAATTGTATGTATTTCTTCTATATTTCTGTATTTAATTATTTCTATATTTAATTCTATATTTCTATATTTAATTAACTTGTATGTATTTTTCTATATTTCTGTGTTTAATTATTTCTATATTTAATTCTATATTTAATTCTATATTTCTATATTTAATTAACTTGTATGTATTTTTCTATATTTCTGTGTTTAATTATTTCTATATTTAAATCTATATTTAATTCTATATTTCTATATTTAATTAACTTGTATGTATTTTTCTATATTTCTGTGTTTAATTATTTCTATATTTAAATTCTATAATTCTATATTTCTATATTTAATTAATTAGTATGTATTTTTCTATATTTCTGTGTTTAATTATTTCTATATTTAACTTCTATATATCTATATTTATTTAACTTGTATGTATTTCTTCTATATTTCTGTGTTTAATTATTTCTATATTTAATTTCTATATTTAATTCTATATTTCTATATTTAATTAACTTGTTTGTATTTTTCTATATTTCTGTGTTTAATTATTTCTATATTTAAATTCTATAATTCTATATTTCTATATTTAATTAATTAGTATGTATTTTTCTATATTTCTGTGTTAAATTATTTCTATATTTAACTTCTATATATCTATATTTATTTAACTTGTATGTATTTCTTCTATATTTCTGTGTTTAATTATTTCTATATTTAATTTCTATATTTAATTCTATATTTCTATATTTAATTAACTTGTTTGTATTTTTCTATATTTCTGTGTTTAATTATTTCTATATTTAGTTCTATATTTAATTCTGTATTTCTATATTTAATTAACTTGTATGTATTTGTTCTATATTTCTGTATTTAATTATTTCTATATTTAAATTCTATAATTCTATATTTCTATATTTAATTAATTAGTATGTATTTTTCTATATTTCTGTGTTTAATTATTTCTATATTTAATTTCTATATTTAATTCTATATTTCTATATTTAATTAACTGGTATGTATTTCTTCTATATTTCTGTGTTTAATTATTTCTATATTTAATTTCTATAATTCTATATTTCTATATTTAATTAACTTGTATGTATTTTTTCTATATTTCTGTATTTAATTATTTCTATATTTAATTCTATATTTCTATATTTAATTAACTTGTATGTATTTTTCTATATTTCTGTGTTTAATTATTTCTATATTTAATTTCTATAATTCTATATTTCTATATTTAATTAACTTGTATGTATTTTTTCTATATTTCTGTATTTAATTATTTCTATATTTAATTCTATATTTCTATATTTAATTAACTTGTATGTATTTTTCTATATTTCTGTGTTTAATTATTTCTATATTTAATTCTATATTTAATTCTATATTTCTATATTTAATTAACTGGTATGTATTTGTTCTATATTTCTGTGTTTAATTATTTCTATATTTAATTTCTATATTAAATTCTATATTTCTATATTTAATTCCATATTTCTATATTTAATTAATTTCTATGTATTTCTTTTTTCTGCATTTGCACCTATTCAGGTATTTTATTTATCTTCATTTCTATATTTTATTTATAGATATGTGGACTTCTATATTTGTGTATATATTTGTGTATATATTCCGTATTTTATTTATTTATAGCTATATTGCATGTATTTTATTTATTTAAGTATGTACGTAGGCATATTGACTTTTATGTATTATTTACTTATAGATATCGGCTTTATTTGTATATGTTTGCATTTCTATATTTTATTTATTTATATTGATTTCTATATTTAATTAATTCATATGCATTTATTTCTATATTTTATTTTTTATAGGTATATTATATTTATTTATTTATATATATTTGTAGGTATATTGACCCTTATATCTTATTTACTTATAGACATAAGAGTTCTATATTTTATTTATTTACATTGATTTCTATATTTAATTAATTCATATGCATTTATTTCTATATTTTATTTTTTATAGGTATATTTATTTTATTTATTTATATATATTTGTAGGTATATTGACCCTTATATCTTATTTACTTATAGATATATAGATATTGACTTCTATATTTTATTTATTAATAGGTATGTTGAGTTCTATATTTTATTTATTTACATTGATTTCTATATTTAATTAATTTATATGCATTTGCTTCCATATCTTATTTATAGATATATGGACTTTTATATTTCTGTGTATATGTCTATAGTATATTGACTTCTATATTTTATTTATTTATAGGTGTGTTATATTTATTTTATTTATTTATATATTATGTATATATTTTATATATATAAATATTATACATTTGTAGGTATGTTGACTTGTACGTCTTCTTTAGTTATAGATATATTGATTTTATTTGTATATATTTGTAGGTATATCGACGTCCATATTTTATTCATTTAGATGTGTTTATTTCTATATTTAAGTAAATTATATGTATTTATATTTGTTTTATTTTTACCTATATTGGCTTCTATATGTCTTCATATGTGTTCATAGTATATTGACTTCTATATTTTATTTATTTATAGGCATATTATATGTATTTTATTTATTTATATATTATATATATATTTTATATATATAAATATTATATATTTGTAGGTATGTTGACCTGCACGTCTTGTTTACTAATATATTGATTTTATTTGTATATATATTTGTAGGTATATCGACGTCCATATTTTATTTATTTAGATGTGTTTATTTGTATATTTAAGTAAATTATATGTATTTATATTTGTTTTATTTTTACCTATATTGACTTCTATATGTCTTCATATGTGCTCATAGTATATTGACTTCTATATATTATTTATTTATAGGTGTGTTATATGCATTTTATTTATTTATATATTATATATATTTTTTATATATATAAATATATATTTGTAGGTATGTTGACTTGTACGTCTTGTTTACTAATATATTGATTTTATTTGTATATATTTGTAGGTATATCGACCTCCATATTTTATTTATTTAGATGTGTTTATTTCTATATTTAAGTAAATTATATGTATTTATATTGGTTTTATTTTTACCTATCTTGGCTTCTATATGTCTTCATATGTGTTCATAGTATATTGACTTCTATATTTTATTTATTTATAGGCATATTATATGTATTTTATTTATTTATATATTATATATATATTTTATATATATATAAATATTATACATTTGTAGGTATGTTGACCTGTACGTCTTGTTTACTAATATATTGATTTTATTTGTATATATTTGTAGGTATCTCGACCTCCATATTTTATTCATTTAGACGTGTTTATTTCTATATTTAAGTAAATTATATGTATTTATATTTGTTTTATTTTTACCTATCTTGGCTTCTATATGTCTTCATATGTGTTCATAGTATATTGAGTTCTATATTTTATTTATTTATAGGTATAATATATGCATTTTATTTATTTATATATATTTATACGTGTATTGACTTGTACATCTTATTTATTTATTCATGCATTGACTTGTATATTGTATTTATTCACATTTTCTATAGGTGTGTTGACTTATATATCTTATTTATTTATAGATATACCGACTTCTATATTTTATTTATTTACAAGTATGTTGGATTTTGTAATTTTTATTTATTTACATATATCGATTTCTACATTTAGTTGACTTATTTACATGTTTCTGTGTTTCGTCTTGTATTTATTGCAGTATTTTATCATGTAGTCATTTCTACGTTTTATTCACTTGTATTTACTTATTATTAACATATTCATAGTGATTTCTACATTTCACTTATTTACGTATGTATTTCTGCATTTTGCTCATTCATATTTTATTTATTCGTGTGTATCTCCTCATGTCTATTTATATGCATTATTTATGTATTTTTAAGTAAATATATATTAATTATATGTAATTATAATATAATAATCAACCATGAATAATATAATTATTTACAATAATCCATATTACTTATAACAAATAAATGTATATTAATTATAATTATAATAATCAACAATTAATAATATAATTATATATAATAATATATTATTTATAACATATAAATATATATTAGTTATACATAATTATAATATAATAATCAACAATTGATAATATAATTGTATATAATATATTATTTATAACATATAAATATATATTAATTATATATAATTATAATATAATAATCAACAATTAATAATATAATTATATATAATAATATATTATTTGTAACATATAAATATATATTAATATATATAATTATAATATAATAATCAAGAATTAATAATATAATTATATACAATAATGTATATTATTTATAACATATAAATATATATTAATTATATATAATTATAGTATAATAATCAACAATTAATAATATGATTATATATAATAATATATTATTTGTAACATATAAATATATATTAATTATATATAATTATAATATAATAATCAACAATTAATAATATAATTGTATATAACAATATATTATTTATAACATATAAATATATATTAATTATACATAATTATAATATAATAATCAACAATTAATAATATAATTATATATAATAATATATTATTTGTAACATATAAATATATATTAACTATACATAATTATAATATACTAATCAACAATTAATAATATAATTATATACAATAATGTAATTAATAATATAATTATATACAATAATGTATATTATTTATAACATATAAATATATATTAATTATAATATAATAATCAACAATTAACAATATAATTATGTATAATAATATATTATTTATAACATGTATGATTCTATTTATATATGCATATAATTTTTATAAAATATATAATTCTATTTATAACATATATATTTCTATTAATAACATATATAATTCTATTTATATATGCATGTAATTTTTAATATGAAATATATATCATTATATTTGCATAAATATATTATAATAATATAAATATATCTTATATATTATTTATATTTATATTTATATTTGTATGCATATATATATATATATATGGGGCCGGGGACCTGCCGGTGGGCGCGGGGGATTCGAACCCGGCTCCCTAGGCTGTCGCGGGCGGGCGTCGCTAACCGCTGAGCCGCCCTCCTGGGAGGCTGCGCGGACGGACGGACGGACGGACGGACGGACGGACGGACGGCAGGTCAGCCTAGGTGACCGTGACTGCGTCGCAGTGCCGTGGGGATCACGGGGCGGGGGGGTGTTGGGGGGGGGGGGAAGACGCACGGACAGACGGACGGGTGGACGGACAGACGGACGCATGGCCCTTCGGCCGAGGCGACCGTGGCTCCACCCCACCTTGGGAAGGACGGATGGACTGACGGACAGAACGGCGGATGGACGGGTGCACTGGCGGGTGGACGGAAGGACAGGCGGACGGACGTGTGGAGGGATGGACGGAAGGACAGACGGATGGAAGGACGGAGGGACGGACGGAAGGACAGACGGATGGACAGAAGGACAGACGGATGGAAGGACGGAGGGACGGACGGATGGACGCGTGGACTGATGGACGGAAGGACAGACAGATGGACGGGTGGAGTGAGGCATGGACAGATGGACGGACGGACAGACGGACGGACGTGTGGAGTGATGGACGGAAGGACAGACGGATGGAAGGACGGAGGGACGGACGGAAGGACAGACGGATGGACGGAAGGACAGACGGTGGACAGAAGGACAGACGGATGGAAGGACGGAGGGACGGACGGATGGACCCGTGGACGGATGGACGGAAGGACAGACGGATGGAAGGATGGAGGGACAGACGGATGGACGCGTGGACGGATGGACGGAAGGACAGACGGATGGACGGGTGGAGTGAGGCATGGACAGATGGACGGAAGGACAGACGGACGGACGTGTGGAGTGATGGACGGAAGGACAGACGGATGGAACAACGGAGGGACGGACGGATGGATGCGTGGACTGATGGACGGAAGGACAGATGGACGGAGGGATGGACGCGTGGATGGAAGGACAGACGGACGAACGGATGGACGTGTGGACTGATGGACGGAAGGACAGACAGATGGACGGGTGGAGTGAGGCATGGACAGATGGACGGACGGACAGACGGACGGACGTGTGGAGTGATGGACGGAAGGACAGACGGATGGAAGGACGGAGGGACGGACGGAAGGACAGACGGATGGACGGAAGGACAGACGGTGGACAGAAGGACAGACGGATGGAAGGACGGAGGGACGGACGGATGGACCCGTGGACGGATGGACGGAAGGACAGACGGATGGAAGGATGGAGGGACAGACGGATGGACGCGTGGACGGATGGACGGAAGGACAGACGGATGGACGGGTGGAGTGAGGCATGGACAGATGGACGGAAGGACAGACGGACGGACGTGTGGAGTGATGGACGGAAGGACAGACGGATGGAACAACGGAGGGACGGACGGATGGATGCGTGGACTGATGGACGGAAGGACAGATGGACGGAGGGATGGACGCGTGGATGGAAGGACAGACGGACGAACGGATGGACGTGTGGACTGATGGACGGAAGGACAGACAGATGGACGGGTGGAGTGAGGCATGGACAGATGGACGGAAGGACAGACGGACGGACGTGTGGAGTGATGGACGGAAGGACAGACGGATGGAAGGACGGAGGGACAGACGGAAGGACAGACGGATGGACAGAAGGACAGATGGATGGAAGGATGGAGGGACAGACGGATGGACGCGTGGACGGATGGACGGAAGGACAGACGGACGGACGTGTGGAGTGATGGATGGAAGGACAGACGGATGGAACGACAGAGGGACGGACGGATGGACGTGTGGACTGATGGACGGAAGGACAGGTGGACGGACGGACGGACGCGTGGACGGAAGGACAGACGGACGGACGGATGGACGTGTGGACTGATGGACGGAAGGACAGGTGGACGGACGGATGGACGCGTGGATGGAAGGACAGACGGACGGACGGATGGACTCGTGGACTGATGGACGGAAGGACAGACAGATGGACGGGTGGAGTGAGGCATGGACAGATGGACGGAAGGACAGACGGATGGACACGTGGACTGATGGACGGAAGGACAGGTGGACGGACGGAGGGACCCGTGGACGGAAGGACAGACGGACGGACGGACTGAGGGGTGAACTGATGGACAGACCAATAGATGGACGGATGGACGGATGGATGGAAGGACAGACAGGTGGACGGACGCACAGATGAAAAGACAGATGGCGGACATGTGCGCAGATGGGCGGATGGACAGACAGATGGACAGAGGCACACATGGACAGACAAGTGGACAGAGGCACAGATGCAAACACAGGTGGACAGACAGGTGGACACGTGCACAGATGGACGGATGGACAAGTGGACGGATGCGCAGATGAAAAGACAGATGGACAGACAGGTGGACACGTGCGCAAAAGGACGGACGGACAGACAGGTGGGCGGACATGGACGGACAGGTGGACAGAGGCAGAGATGGACAGACAGGTGGACGGATGCCCAGATGGGTGGACAGACAGGTGGATGGATGCGCAGACGGACGGATGGACAGAAATGTGGACGGATGTGCAGATGGATGGACGGACGGGTGGACAGATGGATGGACGGACAGGTGGACAGAAAGGTGGACAGAGGCGCAGACGGATGGATGGACAGACAGGTGGACAGACGCGCAGACGGACGGATGGACAGACAGGTGGACGGATGCACAGACGGATGGACGGACAGACAGGTGGACAGACGCGCAGACGGACGGATGGACAGAAAGGTGGACAGATGCACAGACAGACGGATGGACAGACAGGTGGACAGACGCGCAGACGGACGGATGGACAGAAATGTGGACGGATGTGCAGATGGATGGACGGACGGGTGGACAGATGGATGGACGGACAGGTGGACAGAAAGGTGGACAGAGGCGCAGACGGATGGATGGACAGACAGGTGGACAGACGCGCAGACGGACGGATGGACAGACAGGTGGACGGATGCCCAGATGGATGGACGGACGGGTGGACAGAGGCGCAGACGGACGGATGGACAGACAGGTGGACGGATGCACAGACGGACGGATGGACAGACTGGTGGACAGAGGCGCAGACGGACTGATGGACAGACAGGTGGACAGAGGCGCAGACGGATGGATGGAAAGACAGGTGGACGGATGCACAGACGGATGGACGGACACACAGGTGGACAGACGCACAGACAGACGGATGGACAGAAAGGTGGACAGATGCACAGACAGACGGATGGACAGACTGGTGGACAGAGACGCAGACTGACGGATGGACAGAAAGTTGGATGGATGCGCAGACGGACAGACGGACAGAAAGGTGTCGGCTCAGCAGACGTGACCGTGACTCCTGGGAGGATGGACGGGTGGACGGACGGACAGACGGACGGAGCGAGGGCCTCCGCGTCACTCATTCACTCAGCGTCTGTTCGGTTTTTTTTTTTTTTTTAAATCTATTCTATTTTCAATCATTTTTTTAAAAAAAATTTAATATTTTTGCGATTATTTTTAATTACCTCTCACCAATTCACGTTTACGATGAGCATTTATTTCATTTATGTTTATCACCGTAACACGTTATTTGCATTTATTTTTTTAATTGTTCATTTTATTTAATTTTAATTTAATTTAATAAAATTTAATTTTTTATTTTATTTTATTTTTTTTTTTTTTGGTGCTTTGTGTGAAACTCACGGCCCCACGGTGTCCGATCGAGTGCGCCATTTTTCCAGTTTCCTATTTCACTTACATTTAATGATTATTCTATTTCGGTACTTTTTTAATTTCTTATTTCGCTTTTTAAAATTATTTCATGATTATTTCTTTTATTATTTTTTT